>NW_027314880.1:0-164801 GCF_023375885.2 Dermacentor andersoni | reverse complement strand
ACACACGCGAGACAGATCGCGTTTTCGCACAAATCCGTGCGCGGGTGCTAAAAAGAGCAGCATCGGCATGCTTAGCACGTCGTTTGGTAGAAATCCACGTGCGCGTTCTGCAAAAAGCTACGATTTGCATGCACATCTTGTGGTTTTGCAGAAAACTTCATCCGCGTCTACCAAAAGATGCATGTGCATGCTTAAAACGCGTTTTCGCACAAATGCGTGCGCGAGTGCTAAAAAGAGCAGCATCGGCATGCTTAGCACGTCGTTTGGTAGAAATCCACGAGCGCGTTCTGCAAAAAGCACCATTTGCATGCACATCTTGTGGTTTTGCAGAAAACTTCATCCGCGTCTACCAAAAGATGCATGTGCATGTCTTAAAACGCGTTTTCGCACAAATGCGTGCGCGGGTGCTAAAAAGAGCAGCATCGGCATGCTTAGCACGTCGTTTGATGGACATCCACGTGCGCGTTCTGCCAAAAGCACCATTTGCATGCACATCTTGTGGTTTTGCAGAAAACTTCATCCGCGTCTACCAAAAGATGCATGTGCATGCTTAAAACGCGTTTTCGCACAAATCCGTGCGCGGGTGCTAAAAAGAGCAGCATCGGCATGCTAGCACTTCGTTTGGTAGAAATCCACGTGCGCGTTCTGCAAAAAGCACCATTTGCATGCACATCTTGTGGTTTTGCAGAAAACTTCATCCGCGTCTACCAAAAGATGCATGTGCATGCTTAAAACGCGTTTTCGCACAAATGCGTGCGCGGGTGCTAAAAAGAGCAGCATCGGCATGCTTAGCACGTCGTTTTGGTAGAAATCCACGTGCGCGTTCTGCAAAAAGCACCATTTGCATGCACATCTTGTGGTTTTGCAGAAAACTTCATCCGCGTCTACCAAGATGCATGTGCATGCTTAAAACGCGTTTTCGCACAAATGCGTGCGCGGGTGCTAAAAATAGCAGCATCGGCATGCTTAGCACGTCGTTTGGTAGAAATCCACGTGCGCGTTCTGCAAAAAGCGCCATTTGCATGCACATCTTGTGGTTTTGCAGAAAACTTCATCCGCGTCTACCAAAAGATGCATGTGCATGCTTAAAACGCGTTTTCGCACAAATGCATGCGCGGGTGCTAAAAAGAGCAGCATCGGCATGCTTAGCACGTCGTTTGGTAGAAATCCACGTGCGCGTTTCTGCAAAAAGCACCATTTGCATGCACATCTTGTGGTTTTGCAGAAAACTTCATCCGCGTCTACCAAAAGATGCATGTGCATGCTTAAAACGCGTTTTCGCACAAATCCGTGCGCGGGTGCTAAAAAGAGCAGCATCGGCATGCTTAGCACGTCGTTTGGTAGAAATCCACGTGCGCGTTCTGCAAAAAGCACCATTTGCATGCACATCTTGTGGTTTTGCAGAAAACTTCATCCGCGTCTACCAAAAGATGCATGTGCATGCTTAAAACGCGTTTTCGCACAAATGCGTGCGCGGGTGCTAAAAAGAGCAGCATCGGCATGCTTAGCACGTCGTTTGATGGACATCCACGTGCGCGTTCTGCCAAAAGCACCATTTGCATGCACATCTTGTGGTTTTGCAGAAAACTTCATCCGCGTCTACCAAAAGATGCATGTGCATGCTTAAAACGCGTTTTCGCACAAATCCGTGCGCGGGTGCTAAAAAGAGCAGCATCGGCATGCTTAGCACGTCGTTTGGTAGAAATCCACGTGCGCGTTCTGCAAAAAGCACCATTTGCATGCACATCTTGTGGTTTTGCAGAAAACTTCATCCGCGTCTACCAAAAGATGCATGTGCATGCTTAAAACGCGTTTTCGCACAAATCCGTGCGCGGGTGCTAAAAAGAGCAGCATCGGCATGCTTAGCACGTCGTTTGGTAGAAATCCACGTGCGCGTTCTGCAAAAGCACGATTTCATGCACATCTTGTGGTTTTGCAGAAAACTTCATCCGCGTCTACCAAAAGATGCATGTGCATGCTTAAAACGCGTTTTCGCACAATGCGTGCGCGAGTGCTAAAAAGAGCAGCATCGGCATGCTTAGCACGTCGTTTGGTAGAAATCCACGAGCGCGTTCTGCAAAAAGCACCATTTGCATGCACATCTTGTGGTTTTGCAGAAAACTTCATCCGCGTCTACCAAAAGATGCATGTGCATGCTTAAAAACGCGTTTTCGCACAAATGCGTGCGCGGGTGCTAAAAAGAGCAGCATCGGCATGCTTAGACCCGTCGTTTGGTAGAAATCCACGTGCGCGTTCTGCAAAAAAGCACCATTTGCATGCACATCTTGTGGTTTTGCAGAAAACTTCATCCGCGTCTACCAAGATGCATGTGCATGCTTAAAACGCGTTTTCGCACAAATGCGTGCGCGGGTGCTAAAAATAGCAGCATCGGCATGCTTAGCACGTCGTTTGGTAGAAATCCACGTGCGCGTTCTGCAAAAAGCACCATTTGCATGCACATCTTGTGGTTTTGCAGAAAACTTCATCGCGTCTACCAAAAGATGCATGTGCATGCTTAAAACGCGTTTTCGCACAAATGCGTGCGCGGGTGCTAAAAAGAGCAGCATCGGCATGCTTAGCACGTCGTTTCGTAGAAATCCACGTGCGCGTTCTGCAAAAAGCACCATTTGCATGCACATCTTGTGGTTTTGCAGAAAACTTCATCCGCGTCTACCAAAAGATGCATGTGCATGCTTAAAACGCGTTTTCGCACAAATCCGTGCGCGGGTGCTAAAAAGAGCAGCATCGGCATGCTTAGCACGTCGTTTGGTAGAAATCCACGTGCGCGTTCTGCAAAAAGCACCATTTGCATGCACATCTTGTGGTTTTGCAGAAAACTTCATCCGCGTCTACCAAAAGATGCATGTGCATGCTTAAAACGCGTTTCGCACAAATGCGTGCGCGAGTGCTAAAAAGAGCAGCATCGGCATGCTTTGCACGTCGTTTGGTAGAAATCCACGAGCGCGTTCTGCAAAAAGCACCATTTGCATGCACATCTTGTGGTTTTGCAGAAAACTTCATCCGCGTCTACCAAAAGATGCATGTGCATGCTTAAAACGCGTTTTCGCACAAATCCGTGCGCGGGTGCTAAAAAGAGCAGCATCGGCATGCTTAGCACGTCCGTTTGGTAGAAATCCACGTGCGCGTTCTGCAAAAAGCACCATTTGCATGCACATCTTGTGGTTTTGCAGAAAACTTCATCCGCGTCTACCAAAAGATGCATGTGCATGCTTAAAACGCGTTTTCGCACAATTGCGTGCGCGGATGCTAAAAAGAGCAGCATCGGCATGCTTTGCACGTCGTTTGGTAGAAATCCACGAGCGCGTTCTGCAAAAAGCACCATTTGCATGCACATCTTGTGGTTTTGCAGAAAACTTCATCCGCGTCTACCAAAAGATGCATGTGCATGCTTAAAACGCGTTTTCCGCACAAATGCGTGCGCGGGTGCTAAAAAGAGCAGCATCGGCATGCTTAGCACGTCGTTTGATGGACATCCACGTGCGCGTTCTGCCAAAAGCACCATTTGCATGCACATCTTGTGGTTTTGCAGAAAACTT
This sequence comes from Dermacentor andersoni, assembly GCF_023375885.2. NCBI lineage: Eukaryota > Metazoa > Arthropoda > Arachnida > Ixodida > Ixodidae > Dermacentor > Dermacentor andersoni. Next base: position 161,244 of record NW_027314880.1, on the reverse strand, counting down.
CATCCGCGTCTACCAAAAGATGCATGTGCATGCTTAAAACGCGTTTTCGCACAAATGCGTGCGCGGGTGCTAAAAAGAGCAGCATCGGCATGCTTAGCACGTCGTTTGGTAGAAATCCACGTGCGCGTTCTGCCAAAAGCACCATTTGCATGCACATGTTGTGGTTTTGCAGAAAACTTCATCCGCGTCTACCAAAAGATGCATGTGCATGCTTAAAACGCGTTTTCGCACAAATCCGTGCGCGGGTGCTAAAAAGAGCAGCATCGGCATGCTTAGCACGTCGTTTGGTAGAATTCCACGAGCGCGTTCTGCAAAAAGCACCATTTGCATGCACATCTTGTGGTTTTGCAGAAAACTTCATCCGCGTCTACCAAAAGATGCATGTGCATGCTTAAAACGCGTTTTCGCACAAATGCGTGCGCGGGTGCTAAAAAGAGCAGCATCGGCATGCTTAGCACGTCGTGGATGGACACCCACGTGCGCGTTCTGCCAAAAGCACCATTTGCATGCACATCTTGTGGTTTTGGCAGAAAACTTCATCCGCGTCTACCAAAAGATGCATGTGCATGCTTAAAAACGCGTTTTCGCACAAATCCGTGCGCGGGGTGCTAAAAAGAGCAGCATCGGCATGCTTAGCACGTCGTTTGGTAGAAATCCACGTGCGCGTTCTGCAAAAAGCACCATTTGCATGCACATCTTGTGGTTTTGCAGAAAACTTCATCCGCGTCTACCAAAAGATGCATGTGCATGCTTAAAACGCGTTTTCGCACAAATCCGTGCGCGGGTGCTAAAAAGAGCAGCATCGGCATGCTTAGCACGTCGTTTGGTAGAAATCCACGTGCGCGTTCTGCAAAAAGCACGATTTGCATGCACATCTTGTGGTTTTGCAGAAAACTTCATCCGCGTCTACCAAAAGATGCATGTGCATGCTTAAAACGCGTTTTCGCACAAATGCGTGCGCGAGTGCTAAAAAGAGCAGCATCGGCATGCTTAGCACGTCGTTTGGTAGAAATCCACGAGCGCGTTCTGCAAAAATCACCATTTGCATGCACATCTTGTGGTTTTGCAGAAAACTTCATCCGCGTCTACCAAAAGATGCATGTGCATGCTTAAAACGCGTTTTCGCACAAATGCGTGCGCGGGTGCTAAAAAGAGCAGCATCGGCATGCTTTGCACGTCGTTTGGTAGAAATCCACGAGCGCGTTCTGCAAAAAGCACCATTTGCATGCACATCTTGTGGTTTTGCAGAAAACTTCATCCGCGTCTACCAAAAGATGCATGTGCATGCTTAAAACGCGTTTTCGCACAAATGCGTGCGCGGGTGCTAAAAAGAGCAGCATCGGCATGCTTTAGCACGTCGTTTGATGGACATCCACGTGCGCGTTCTGCCAAAAGCACCATTTGCATGCACATCTTGTGGTTTTGCAGAAAACTTCATCCGCGTCTACCAAAAGATGCATGTGCATGCTTAAAACGCGTTTTCGCACAAATCCGTGCGCGGGTGCTAAAAAGAGCAGCATCGGCATGCTTAGCACTTCGTTTGGTAAAATCCACGTGCGCGTTCTGCAAAAAGCACCATTTGCATGCACATCTTGTGGTTTTGCAGAAAACTTCATCCGCGTCTACCAAAAGATGCATGTGCATGCTTAAAACGCGTTTCGCACAAATGCGTGCGCGGGTGCTAAAAAGAGCAGCATCGGCATGCTTAGCACGTCGTTTGGTAGAAATCCACGTGCGCGTTCTGCAAAAAAGCACCATTTGCATGCACATCTTGTGGTTTTGCAGAAAACTTCATCCGCGTCTACCAAGATGCATGTGCATGCTTAAAACGCGTTTTCGCACAAATGCGTGCGCGGGTGCTAAAATAGCAGCATCGGCATGCTTAGCACGTCGTTTGGTAGAAATCCACGTGCGCGTTCTGCAAAAAGCGCCATTTGCATGCACATCTTGTGGTTTTGCAGAAAACTTCATCCGCGTCTACCAAAAGATGCATGTGCATGCTTAAAACGCGTTTTCGCACAAATGCATGCGCGGGTGCTAAAAAGAGCAGCATCGGCATGCTTAGCACGTCGTTTGGTAGAAATCCACGTGCGCGTTCTGCAAAAAGCACCATTTGCATGCACATCTTGTGGTTTTGCAGAAAACTTCATCCGCGTCTACCAAAAGATGCATGTGCATGCTTAAAACGCGTTTTTCGCACAAATCCGTGCGCGGGTGCTAAAAAGAGCAGCATCGGCATGCTTAGCACGTCGTTTGGTAGAAATCCACGTGCGCGTTCTGCAAAAAGCACCATTTGCATGCACATCTTGTGGTTTTGCAGAAAACTTCATCCGCGTCTACAAAAGATGCATGTGCATGCTTAAAACGCGTTTTCGCACAAATGCGTGCGCGGATGCTAAAAAGAGCAGCATCGGCATGCTTTGCACGTCGTTTGGTAGAAATCCACGAGCGCGTTCTGCAAAAAGCACCATTTGCATGCACATCTTGTGGTTTTGCAGAAAACTTCATCCGCGTCTACCAAAAGATGCATGTGCATGCTTAAAACGCGTTTTCGCACAAATGCGTGCGCGGGTGCTAAAAAGAGCAGCATCGGCATGCTTAGCACGTCGTTTGATGACATCCACGTGCGCGTTCTGCCAAAAGCACCATTTGCATGCACATCTTGTGGTTTTGCAGAAAACTTCATCCGCGTCTACCAAAAGATGCATGTGCATGCTTAAAACGCGTTTTCGCACAAATGCGTGCGCGGGTGCTAAAAAGAGCAGCATCGGCATGCTTAGCACGTCGTTTGGTAGAAATCCACGTGCGCGTTCTGCCAAAAGCACCATTTGCATGCACATGTTGTGGTTTTGCAGAAAACTTCATCCGCGTCTACCAAAAGATGCATGTGCATGCTTAAAACGCGTTTTCGCACAAATGCGTGCGCGGGTGATAAAAAGAGCAGCATCGGCATGCTTAGCACGTCGTTTGGTAGAAATCCACGAGCGCGTTCTGCTAAAAGCACCATTTGCATGCACATCTTGTGGGTTTTGCAGAAAACTTCATCCGCGTCTACCAAAAGATGCATGTGCATGCTTAAAACGCGTTTTCGCACAAATGCGTGCGCGGGTGCTAAAAGAGCAGCATCGGCATGCTTAGCACGTCGTTTGGTAGAAATCCACGTGCGCGTTCTGCCAAAAGCACCATTTGCATGCACATCTTGTGGTTTTGGCCGAAAACTTCATCCGCGTCTACCAAAAGATGCATGTGCATGCTTAAAACGCGTTTTCGCACAAAGTCCGTGCGCGGGTGCTAAAAAGAGCAGCATCGGCATGCTTAGCACGTCGTTTGGTAGAAATCCACGTGCGCGTTCTGCAAAAGAGCACCATTTGCATGCACATCTTGTGGTTTTGCAGAAAACTTCATCCGCGTCTACCAAAAGATGCATGTGCATGCTTAAAACGCGTTTTCGCACAAATGCGTGCGCGGGTGCTAAAAAGAGCAGCATCGGCATGCTTAGCACGTCGTTTGGTAGAAATCCACGTGCGCGTTCTGCAAAAAGCACCATTTGCATGCACATCTTGTGGTTTTGCAGAAAAGTTCATCCGCGTCTACCAAAAGATGCATGTGCATGCTTAAAACGCATTTTCGCACAAATGCGTGCGCGGGTGCTAAAAAGAGCAGCATCGGCATGCTTAGCACGTCGTTTGGTAGAAATCCACGTGCGCGTTCTGCAAAAAGCACCATTTGCATGCACATCTTGTGGTTTTGCAGAAAACTTCATCCGCGTCTACCAAAAGATGCATGTGCATGCTTAAAACGCGTTTTCCCACAAATGCGTGCGCGGGTGCTAAAAAGAGCAGCATCGGCATGCTTAGCACGTCGTTTGGTAGAAATCCACGTGCGCGTTCTGCCAAAAGCACCATTTGCATGCACATCTTGTGGTTTTGCAGAAAACTTCATCCGCGTCTACCAAAAGATGCATGTGCATGCTTAAAACGCGTTTTCGCACAAATCCGTGCGCGGGTGCTAAAAATAGCAGCATCGGCATGCTTAGCACGTCGTTTGGTAGAAATCCACGTGCGCGTTCTGCAAAAAGCACCATTTGCATGCACATCTTGTGGTTTTGCAGAAAACTTCATCCGCGTCTACCAAAAGATGCATGTGCATGCTTAAAACGCGTTTTCGCACAAATCCGTGCGCAGGTGCTAAAAAGAGCAGCATCGGCAAGCTTAGCACGTCGTTTGGTAGAAATCCACGTGCGCGTTCTGCAAAAAGCACCATTTGCATGCACATCTTGTGGTTTTGCAGAAAACTTCATCCGCGTCTACCAAAAGATGCATGTGCATGCTTAAAACGCGTTTTCGCACAAATGCGTGCGCGGGTGCTAAAAAGAGCAGCATCGGCATGCTTAGCACGTCGTTTGGTAGAAATCCACGTGCGCGTTCTGCAAAAAGCACCATTTGCATGCACATCTTGTGGTTTTGCAGAAAACTTCATCCGCGTCTACCAAAAGATGCATGTGCATGCTTAAAACGCGTTTTCGCACAAATGCGTGCGCGGGTGCTAAAAAGAGCAGCATCGGCATGCTTAGCACGTCGTTTGGTAGAAATCCACGTGCGCGTTTTGCAAAAAGCACCATTTGCATGCACATCTTGTCGTTTTGCAGAAAACTTCATCCGCGTCTACCAAAAGATGCATGTGCATGCTTAAAACGCGTTCTCGCACAAATGCGTGCGCGGGTGCTAAAAAGAGCAGCATCGGCATGCTTAGCACGTCGTTTGGTAGAAATCCACGTGCGCGTTCTGCAAAAAGCACCATTTGCATGCACATCTTGTGGTTTGCAGAAAACTTCATCCGCGTCTACCAAAAGATGCATGTGCATGCTTAAAACGCGTTTTCGCACAAATCCGTGCGCGGGTGCTAAAAAGAGCAGCATCGGCATGCTTAGCACGTCGTTTGGTAGAAATCCACGTGCGCGTTCTGCCAAAAGCACCATTTGCATGCACATCTTGTGGTTTTGCAGAAAACTTCATCCGCGTCTACCAAAAGATGCATGTGCATGCTTAAAACGCGTTTTTCGCACAAATCCGTGCGCGGGTGCTAAAAATAGCAGCATCGGCATGCTTAGCACGTCGTTTGGTAGAAATCCACGTGCGCGTTTCTGCAAAAAGCACCATTTGCATGCACATCTTGTGGTTTTGCAGAAAACTTCATCCGCGTCTACCAAAGATGCATGTGCATGCTTAAAACGCGTTTTCGCACAAATCGTGCGCAGGTGCTAAAAAGAGCAGCATCGGCAAGCTTAGCACGTCGTTTGGTAGAAATCCACGTGCGCGTTCTGCAAAAAGCACCATTTGCATGCACATCTTGTGGTTTTGCAGAAAACTTCATCCGCGTCTACCAAAAGATGCATGTGCATGCTTAAAACGCGTTTTCGCACAAATGCGTGCGCGGGTGCTAAAAAGAGCAGCATCGGCATGCTTAGCACGTCGTTTGGTAGAAATCCACGTGCGCGTTCTGCAAAAAGCACCATTTGCATGCACATCTTGTGGTTTTGCAGAAAACTTCATCCGCGTCTACCAAAAGATGCATGTGCATGCTTAAAACGCGTTTTCGCACAAATGCGTGCGCGGGTGCTAAAAAGAGCAGCATCGGCATGCTTAGCACGTCGTTTGGTAGAATCCACGTGCGCGTTTTGCAAAAAGCACCATTTGCATGCACATCTTGTCGTTTTGCAGAAAACTTCATCCGCGTCTACCAAAAGATGCATGTGCATGCTTAAAACGCGTTCTCGCACAAATGCGTGCGCGGGTGCTAAAAAGAGCAGCATCGGCATGCTTAGCACGTCGTTTGGTAGAAATCCACGTGCGCGTTCAGCAAAAAGCACCATTTGCATGCACATCTTGTGGTTTTGCAGAAAACTTCATCCGCGTCTACCAAAAGATGCATGTGCATGCTTAAAACGCGTTTTCGCACAAATCCGTGCGCGGGTGCTAAAAAAGAGCAGCATCGGCATGCTTAGCACGTCGTTTTGGTAGAAATCCACGTGCGCGTTCTGCAAAAAGCACCATTTGCATGCACATCTTGTGGTTTTGCAGAAAACTTCATCCGCGTCTACCAAAAGATGCATGTGCATGCTTAAAACGCGTTTTTCGCACAAATGCGTGCGCGGGTGCTAAAAAGAGCAGCATCGGCATGCTTAGCACGTCGTTTGGTAGAAATCCACGAGCGCGTTCTGCAAAAAGCACCATTTGCATGCACATCTTGTGGTTTTGCAGAAAACTTCATCCGCGTCTACCAAAAGATGCATGTGCATGCTTAAAACGCGTTTTCGCACAAATGCGTGCGCGGGTGCTAAAAAGAGCAGCATCAGCATGCTTAGCACGTCGTTTGGTAGAAATCCACGTGCGCGTTCTGCCAAAAGCACCATTTGCATGCACATCTTGTGGTTTTGCAGAAAACTTCATCCGCGTCTACCAAAAGATGCATGTGCATGCTTAAAACGCGTTTTCGCACAAATGCGTGTGCGGGTGCTAAAAAGAGCAGCATCGGCATGCTTAGCACGTCGTTTGGTAGAAATCCACGAGCGCGTTCTGCAAAAAGCACCATTTGCATGCACATCTTGTGGTTTTGCAGAAAACGTCATCCGCGTCTACCAAAAGATGCATGTGCATGCTTAAAAACGCGTTTTCGCACAAATGCGTGCGCGGGTGCTAAAAAGAGCAGCATCGGCATGCTTAGCACGTCGTTTGGTAGAAATCCACGTGCGCGTTCTGCCAAAAGCACCATTTGCATGCACATCTTGTGGTTTTGCAGAAAACTTCATCCGCGTCTACCAAAGAATGCATGTGCATGCTTAAAACGCGTTTTCGCACAAATCCGTGCGCGGGTGCTAAAAAAGAGCAGCATCGGCATGCTTAGCACGTCGTTAGGTAGAAATCCACGTGCGCGTTCTGCAAAAAGCACCATTTGCATGCACATCTTGTGGTTTTGCAGAAAACTTCATCCGCGTCTACCAAAAGATGCATGTGCATGCTTAAAAACGCGTTTTCGCACAAATCCGTGCGCGGGTGCTAAAAAGAGCAGCATCGGCATGCTTAGCACGTCGTTTGGTAGAAATCCACGTGCGCGTTCTGCAAAAAGCACGATTTGCATGCACATCTTGTGGTTTTGCAGAAAACTTCATCCGCGTCTACCAAAAGATGCATGTGCATGCTTAAAACGCGTTTTCGCACAAATGCGTGCGCGAGTGCTAAAAGAGCAGCATCGGCATGCTTAGCACGTCGTTTGGTAGAAATCCACGAGCGCGTTCTGCAAAAAGCACCATTTGCATGCACATCTTGTGGTTTGCAGAAAACTTCATCCGCGTCTACCAAAAGATGCATGTGCATGCTTAAAACGCGTTTTCGCACAAATGCGTGCGCGGGTGCTAAAAAGAGCAGCATCGGCATGCTTTGCACGTCGTTTGGTAGAAATCCACGTGCGCGTTCTGCCAAAAGCACATTTGCATGCACATCTTGTGGTTTTGCAGAAAACTTCATCCGCGTCTACCAAAAAGATGTATGTGCATGCTTAAACGCGTTTTCGCACAAATCCGTGCGCGGGTGCTAAAAAGAGCAGCATCGGCATGCTTAGCACGTCGTTTGGTAGAAATCCACGTGCGCGTTCTGCAAAAAGCACCATTTGCATGCACATCTTGTGGTTTTGCAGAAAACTTCATCCGCGTCTACCAAAAGATGCATGTGCATGCTTAAAACGCGTTTTCGCACAAATGCGTGCGCGAGTGCTAAAAAGAGCAGCATCGGCATGCTTAGCACGTCGTTTGGTAGAAATCCACGAGCGCGTTCTGCAAAAAGCACCATTTGCATGCACATCTTGTGGTTTTGCAGAAAACTTCATCCGCGTCTACCAAAAGATGCATGTGCATGCTTAAAACGCGTTTTCGCACAAATGCGTGCGCGGGTGCTAAAAAGAGCAGCATCGGCATGCTTTGCACGTCGTTTGGTAGAAATCCACGTGCGCGTTCTGCCAAAAGCACCATTTGCATGCACATCTTGTGGTTTTGCAGAAAACTTCATCCGCGTCTACCAAAAGATGCATGTGCATGCTTAAAAACGCGTTTTCGCACAAATCCGTGCGCGGGTGCTAAAAATAGCAGCATCGGCATGCTTAGCACGTCGTTGGTAGAAATCCACGTGCGCGTTCTGCAAAAAGCACCATTTGTCATGCACATCTTGTGGTTTTGCAGAAAACTTCATCCGCGTCTACCAAAAGAATGCATGTGCATGCTTAAAAACGCGTTTCCGCACAAATGCGTGCGCGGGTGCTAAAAAGAGCAGCATCGGCATGCTTAGCACGTCGTTTGGTAGAAATCCACGTGCGCGTTTTGCAAAAAGCACCATTTGCATGCACATCTTGTCGTTTTGCAGAAAACTTCATCCGCGTCTACCAAAAGATGCATGTGCATGCTTAAAACGCGTTCTCGCACAAATGCGTGCGCGGGTGCTAAAAAGAGCAGCATCGGCATGCTTAGCACGTCGTTTGGTAGAAATCCACGTGCGCGTTCTGCAAAAAGCACCATTTGCATGCACATCTTGTGGTTTTGCAGAAAACTTCATCCGCGTCTACCAAAAGATGCATGTGCATGCTTAAAACGCGTTTTTCGCACAAATGCGTGCGCGGGTGCTAAAAAGAGCAGCATCGGCAATGCTTAGCACGTCGTTTGGTAGAATCCACGAGCGCGTTCTGCAAAAAGCACCATTTGCATGCACATCTTGTGGTTTTGCAGAAAACTTCATCCGCGTCTACCAAAAGATGCATGTGCATGCTTAAAACGCGTTTTCGCACAAATGCGTGCGCGGGTGCTAAAAAGAGCAGCATCAGCATGCTTAGCACGTCGTTTGGTAGAAATCCACGTGCGCGTTCTGCCAAAAGCACCATTTGCATGCACATCTTGTGGTTTTGCAGAAAACTTCATCCGCGTCTACCAAAAGATGCATGGCATGCTTAAAACGCGTTTCGCACAAATGCGTGTGCGGGTGCTAAAAAGAGCAGCATCGGCATGCTTAGCACGTCGTTTGGTAGAAATCCACGAGCGCGTTCTGCAAAAAGCACCATTTGCATGCACATCTTGTGGTTTTGCAGAAAACGTCATCCGCGTCTACCAAAAGATGCATGTGCATGCTTAAAACGCGTTTTCGCACAAATGCGTGCGCGGGTGCTAAAAAGAGCAGCATCGCATGCTTAGCACGTCGTTTGGTAGAAATCCACGTGCGCGTTCTGCCAAAAGCACCATTTGCATGCACATCTTGTGGTTTTGCAGAAAACTTCATCCGCGTCTACCAAAAGATCATGTGCATGCTTAAAACGCGTTTTCGCACAAATCCGTGCGCGGGTGCTAAAAAGAGCAGCATCGGCATGCTTAGCACGTCGTTTGGTAGAAATCCACGTGCGCGTTCTGCAAAAAGCACCATTTGCATGCACATCTTGTGGTTTTGCAGAAAACTTCATCCGCGTCTACCAAAAGATGCATGTGCATGCTTAAAACGCGTTTTCGCACAAATCCGTGCGCGGGTGCTAAAAAGAGCAGCATCGGCATGCTTAGCACGTCGTTTGGTAGAAATCCACGTGCGCGTTCTGCAAAAAGCACGATTTGCATGCACATCTTGTGGTTTTGCAGAAAACTTCATCCGCGTCTACCAAAAGATGCATGTGCATGCTTAAAACGCGTTTTCGCACAAATGCGTGCGCGAGTGCTAAAAAGAGCAGCATCGGCATGCTTAGCACGTCGTTTGGTAGAAATCCACGAGCGCGTTCTGCAAAAAGCACCATTTGCATGCACATCTTGTGGTTTTGCAGAAAACTTCATCCGCGTCTACCAAAAGATGCATGTGCATGCTTAAAACGCGTTTTCGCACAAATGCGTGCGCGGGTGCTAAAAAGAGCAGCATCGGCATGCTTTGCACGTCGTTTGGTAGAAATCCACGTGCGCGTTCTGCCAAAAGCCACCATTTGCATGCACATCTTGTGGTTTTGCAGAAAACTTCATCCGCGTCTACCAAAAGATGCATGTGCATGCTTAAAACGCGTTTTCGCACAAATCCGTGCGCGGGTGCTAAAAAGAGCAGCATCGGCATGCTTAGCACGTCGTTTGGTAGAAATCCACGTGCGCGTTCTGCAAAAAGCACCATTTGCATGCACATCTTGTGGTTTTGCAGAAAACTTCATCCGCGTCTACCAAAAGATGCATGTGCATGCTTAAAACGCGTTTTCGCACAAATGCGTGCGCGAGTGCTAAAAAGAGCAGCATCGGCATGCTTAGCACGTCGTTTGGTAGAAATCCACGAGCGCGTTCTGCAAAAAGCACCATTTGCATGCACATCTTGTGGTTTTGCAGAAAACTTCATCCGCGTCTACCAAAAGATGCATGTGCATGCTTAAAACGCGTTTTCGCACAAATGCGTGCGCGGGTGCTAAAAAGAGCAGCATCGGCATGCTTTGCACGTCGTTTGGTAGAAATCCACGTGCGCGTTCTGCCAAAAGCACCATTTGCATGCACATCTTGTGGTTTTGCAGAAAACTTCATCCGCGTCTACCAAAAGATGCATGTGCATGCTTAAAACGCGTTTCGCACAAATCCGTGCGCGGGTGCTAAAAAGAGCAGCATCGGCATGCTTAGCACGTCGTTTGGTAGAAATCCACGTGCGCGTTCTGCAAAAAGCACCATTTGCATGCACATCTTGTGGTTTTGCAGAAAACTTCATCCGCGTCTACCAAAAGATGCATGTGCATGCTTAAAACGCGTTTTCGCACAAATGCGTGCGCGAGTGCTAAAAAGAGCAGCATCGGCATGCTTAGCACGTCGTTTGGTAGAAATCCACGAGCGCGTTCTGCAAAAAGCACCATTTGCATGCACATCTTGTGGTTTTGCAGAAAACTTCATCCGCGTCTACCAAAAGATGCATGTGCATGCTTAAAACGCGTTTTTCGCACAAATGCGTGCGCGGGTGCTAAAAAGAGCAGCATCGGCATGCTTTGCACGTCGTTTGGTAGAAATCCACGTGCGCGTTCTGCCAAAAGCACCATTTGCATGCACATCTTGTGGTTTTGCAGAAAACTTCATCCGCGTCTACCAAAAGATGCATGTGCATGCTTAAAACGCGTTTCGCACAAATCCGTGCGCGGGTGCTAAAAATAGCAGCATCGGCATGCTTAGCACGTCGTTTGGTAGAAATCCACGTGCGCGTTCTGCAAAAAGCACCATTTGCATGCACATCTTGTGGTTTTGCAGAAAACTTCATCCGCGTCTACCAAAAGATGCATGTGCATGCTTAAAACGCGTTTTCGCACAAATCCGTGCGCGGGTGCTAAAAAGAGCAGCATCGGCATGCTTAGCACGTCGTTTGGTAGAAATCCACGTGCGCGTTCTGCAAAAAGCACCATTTGCATGCACATCTTGTGGTTTTGCAGAAAACTTCATCCGCGTCTACCAAAAGATGCATGTGCATGCTTAAAACGCGTTTTCGCACAAATCCGTGCGCGGGTGCTAAAAAGAGCAGCATCGGCAAGCTTAGCACGTCGTTTGGTAGAAATCCACGTGCGCGTTCTGCAAAAAGCACCATTTGCATGCACATCTTGTGGTTTTGCAGAAAACTTCATCCGCGTTTAAGCATGCACATGCATCTTTTGGTAGACGCGGATGAAGTTTTCTGCAAAACCACAAGATGTGCATGCAAATGGTGCTTTTTGCAGAACGCGCACGTGGATTTCTACCAAACGACGTGCTAAGCTTGCCGATGCTGCTCTTTTAGCACCCGCGCACGGATTTGTGCGAAACCGTTTTAAGCATGCACATGCATCTTTTGGTAGACGCGGATGAAGTTTCTGTAAAAACCACAAGATGTGCATGCAAATGGTGCTTTTTGCAGAACGCGCACGTGATTTCTACCAACACGTGCTAAGCATGCGATGCTGCTCTTTTTAGCACCCGCGCACGGATTTGTGCGAAAACGCGTTTAAGCATGCACATGCATCTTTTGGTAGACCGGATGAAGTTTTCTGCAAAACCACAAGATGTGCATGCAAAGGGTGCTTTTTGCAGAACGCGCACGTGGATTTCTACCAAACGACGTGCTAAGCATGCCGATGCTGCTATTTTTAGCACCCGCGCACGGATTTGTGCGAAAACGCGTTTTAAGCATGCACATGCATCTTTGGTAGACGCGGATGAAGTTTTCTGCAAAACCACAAGATGTGCATGCAAATGTGCTTTTTGGCAGAACGCGCACGTGGATTTCTTCCAAACGACGTGCAAAGCATGCCGATGCTGCTCTTTTTAGCACCCGCGCACGCATTTGTGCGAAAACGCGTTTTAAGCATGCACATGCATCTTTTGGTAGACGCGGATGAAGTTTTCTGCAAAACCACAAGATGTGCATGCAAATGGTGCTTTTTGCAGAACGCGCTCGTGGATTTCTACCAAACGACGTGCTAAGCATGCCGATGCTGCTCTTTTTAGCACTCGCGCACGCATTTGTGCGAAAACGCGTTTTAAGCATGCACATGCATCTTTGGTAGACGCGGATGAAGTTTTCTGCAAAACCACAAGATGTGCATGCAAATGGTGCTTTTTGCAGAACCGCGCACGTGGATTTCTACCAAACGACGTGCTAAGCATGCCGAAGCTGCTCTTTTTAGCACCCGCGCACGGATTTGTGCGAAAACGCGTTTTAAGCATGCACATGCATCTTTTGGTAGACGCGGATGAAGTTTTCTGCAAAACCACAAGATGTGCATGCAAATGGTGCTTTTGGCAGAACGCGCACGTGGATTTCTACAAACGACGTGCAAAGCATGCCGATGCTGCTCTTTTTAGCACCCGCGCACGCATTTGTGCGAAAACGCGTTTTAAGCATGCACATGCATCTTTTGGTAGACGCGGATGAAGTTTTCTGCAAAACCACAAGATGGTGCATGCAAATGGTGCTTTTTTGCAGAACGCGCTCGTGGATTTCTACCAAACGACGTGCTAAGCATGCCGATGCTGCTCTTTTTAGCACTCGCGCACGCATTTGTGCGAAAACGCGTTTTAAGCATGCACATGCATCTTTTGGTAGACGCGGATGAAGTTTTCTGCAAAACCACAAGATGTGCATGCAAATGGTGCTTTTTGCAGAACGCGCACGTGGATTTCTACCAAACGACGTGCTAAGCATGCCGATGCTGCTCTTTTTAGCACCCGCGCACGGATTTGTGCGAAAACGCGTTTTAAGCATGCACATGCATCTTTTGGTAGACGCGGATGAAGTTTTCTGCAAAACCACAAGATGTGCATGCAAATGGTGCTTTTGGCTAGAACGCGCACGTGGATTTCTACCAAACGACGTGCATAGCATGCCGATGCTGCTCTTTTTAGCACCCGCGCACGCATTTGTGCGAAAACGCGTTTTAAGCATGCACATGCATCTTTTGGTAGACGCGGATGAAGTTTTCTGCAAAACCACAAGATGTGCATGCAAAATGGTGCTTTTTGCAGAACGCGCTCGTGGATTTCTACCAAACGACGTGCTAAGCATGCCGATGCTGCTCTTTTTAGCACTCGCGCACGCATTGTGCGAAAACGCGTTTTAAGCATGCACATGCATCTTTTGGTAGACGCGGATGAAGTTTTCTGCAAAACCACAAGATGTGCATGCAAATCGTGCTTTTTGCAGAACGCGCACGTGGATTTCTACCAAACGACGTGCTAAGCATGCCGATGCTGCTCTTTTTAGCACCCGCGCACGGATTTGTGCGAAAACGCGTTTTAAGCATGCACATGCATCTTTTGGTAGACGCGGATGAAGTTTTTCTGCAAAACCACAAGATGTGCATGCAAATGGTGCTTTTTGCAGAACGCGCACGTGGATTTCTACCAAACGACGTGCTAAGCATGCGATGCTGCTCTTTTTAGCACCCGCGCACGGATTTGTGCGAAAACGCGTTTTAAGCATGCACATGCATCTTTTGGTAGACGCGGATGAAGTTTTCTGCAAAACCACAAGATGTGCATGCAAATGGTGCTTTTGGCAGAACGCGCACGTGGATTTCTACCAAACGACGTGCTAAGCATGCCGATGCTGCTCTTTTTAGCACCCGCGCACGCATTTGTGCGAAAACGCGTTTTAAGCATGCACATGCATCTTTTGGTAGACGCGGATGACGTTTTCTGCAAAACCACAAGATGTGCATGCAAATGGTGCTTTTTGCAGAACGCGCTCGTGGATTTCTACCAAACGACGTGCTAAGCATGCCGATGCTGCTCTTTTTAGCACCCGCACACGCATTGTGGCGAAAACGCGTTTTAAGCATGCACATGCATCTTTGGTAGACGCGGATGAAGTTTTCTGCAAAACCACAAGATGTGCATGCAAATGGTGCTTTTGGCAGAACGCGCACGTGGATTTCTACCAAACGACGTGCTAAGCATGCTGATGCTGCTCTTTTTAGCACCCGCGCACGCATTTGTGCGAAAACGCGTTTTAAGCATGCACATGCATCTTTTGGTAGACGCGGATGAAGTTTTCTGCAAAACCACAAGATGTGCATGCAAATGGTGCTTTTTGCAGAACGCGCTCGTGGATTTCTACCAAACGACGTGCTAAGCATGCCGATGCTGCTCTTTTTAGCACCCGCGCAACGCATTTGTGCGAAAACGCGTTTTAAGCATGCACATGCATCTTTTGGTAGACGCGGATGAAGTTTTCTGCAGAAACCACAAGATGTGCATGCAAATGGTGCTTTTTGCAGAACGCGCACGTGGATTTCTACCAAACGACGTGCTAAGCATGCCGATGCTGCTCTTTTTAGCACCGCGCACGCATTTGTGCGAGAACGCGTTTTAAAGCATGCACATGCATCTTTTGGTAGACGCGGATGAAGTTTTTCTGCAAAACGACAAGATGTGCATGCAAATGGTGCTTTTTGCAAAACGCGCACGTGGATTTCTACCAAACGACGTGCTAAGCATGCCGATGCTGCTCTTTTTAGCACCCGCGCACGCATTTGTGCGAAAACGCGTTTTAAGCATGCACATGCATCTTTTGGTAGACGCGGATGAAGTTTTCTGCAAAACCACAAGATGTGCATGCAAATGTGCTTTTTGCAGAACGCGCACGTGGATTTCTACCAAACGACGTGCTAAGCATGCCGATTGCTGCTATTTTTAGCACCCGCGCACGGATTTGTGCGAAAACGCGTTTTAAGCATGCACATGCATCTTTTGGTAGACGCGGATGAAGTTTTCTGCAAAACCACAAGATGTGCATGCAAATGGTGCTTTTGGCAGAACGCGCACGTGGATTTCTACCAAACGACGTGCAAAGCATGCCGATGCTGCTCTTTTTAGCACCCCGCACGCATTTGTGCGAAAACGCGTTTTAAGCATGCACATGCATCTTTTGGTAGACGCGGATGAAGTTTTCTGCAAAACCACAAGATGTGCATGCAAATGGTGCTTTTTTGCAGAACGCGCTCGTGGATTTCTACCAAACGACGTGCTAAGCATGCCGATGCTGCTCTTTTTAGCACTCGCGCACGCATTTGTGCGAAAACGCGTTTTAAGCATGCACATGCATCTTTGGTAGACGCGGATGAAGTTTTCTGCAAAACCACAAGATGTGCATGCAAATGGTGCTTTTTGCAGAACGCGCACGTGGATTTCAACCAAACGACGTGCTAAGCATGCCGATGCTGCTCTTTTTAGCACCCGCGCACGGATTTGTGCGAAAACGCGTTTTAAGCATGCACATACATCTTTTGGTAGACGCGGATGAAGTTTTCTGCAAAACCACAAGATGTGCATGCAAAGGGTGCTTTTGGCAGAACGCGCACGTGGATTTCTACCAAACGACGTGCAAAGCATGCCGATGCTGCTCTTTTTAGCACCCGCGCACGCATTTGTGCGAAAACGCGTTTTAAGCATGCACATGCATCTTTTGGTAGACGCGGATGAAGTTTTCTGCAAAACCACAAGATGTGCATGCAAATGGTGCTTTTTGCAGAACGCGCTCGTGGATTTCTACCAAACGACGTGCTAAGCATGCCGATGCTTGCTCTTTTTAGCACTCGCGCACGCATTTGTGCGAAAACGCGTTTTAAGCATGCACATGCATCTTTTGGTAGACGCGGATGAAGTTTCTGCAAAACCACAAGAAGTGCATGCAAATCGTGCTTTTTGCAGAACGCGCACGTGGATTTCTACCAAACGACGTGCTAAGTCATGCCGATGCTGCTCTTTTTAGCACCCGCGCACGGATTTGTGCGAAAACGCGTTTTAAGCATGCACATGCATCTTTTGGTAGACGCGGATGAAGTTTTCTGCAAAACCACAAGATGTGCATGCAAATGGTGCTTTTTGCAGAACGCGCACGTGGATTTCTACCTAACGACGTGCTAAGCATGCCGATGCTGCTCTTTTTAGCACCCGCGCACGGATTTGTGCGAAAACGCGTTTTAAGCATGCACATGCATCTTTTGGTAGACGCGGATGAAGTTTTCTGCAAAACCACAAGATGTGCATGCAAATGGTGCTTTTGGCAGAACGCGCACGTGGATTTCTACCAACGACGTGCTAAGCATGCCGATGCTGCTCTTTTTAGCACCCGCGCACGCATTTGTGCGAAAACGCGTTTTAAGCATGCACATGCATCTTTTGGTAGACGCGGATGACGTTTTCTGCAAAACCACAAGATGTGCATGCAAATGGTGCTTTTTGCAGAACGCGCTCGTGGATTTCTACCAAACGACGTGCTAAGCATGCCGATGCTGCTCTTTTTAGCACCCGCACACGCAGTTGTGCGAAAACGCGTTTTAAGCATGCACATGCATCTTTTGGTAGACGCGGATGAAGTTTTCTGCAAAACCACAAGATGTGCATGCAAATGGTGCTTTTGGCAGAACGCGCACGTGGATTTCTACCAAACGACGTGCTAAGCATGCTGATGCTGCTCTTTTTAGCACCCGCGCACGCATTTGTGCGAAAACGCGTTTTAAGCATGCACATGCATCTTTTGGTAGACGCGGATGAAGTTTTCTGCAAAACCACAAGATGTGCATGCAAATGGTGCTTTTTGCAGAACGCGCTCGTGGATTTCTACCAAACGACGTGCTAAGCATGCCGATGCTGCTCTTTTTAGGCACCCGCGCACGCATTTGTGCGAAAACGCGTTTTAAGCATGCACATGCATCTTTTGGTAGACGCGGATGAAGTTTTCTGCAAAACCACAAGATGTGCTGCAAATGGTGCTTTTTGCAGAACGCGCACGTGGATTTCTACCAAACGACGTGCTAAGCATGCCGATGCTGCTCTTTTTAGCACCCGCGCACGGATTTGTGCGAAAACGCGTTTTAAGCATGCACATGCATCTTTTGGTAGACGCGGATGAAGTTTTCTGCAAAACCACAAGATGTGCATGCAAATGGTGCTTTTTGCTGAACGCGCACGTGGATTTCTACCAAACGACGTGCTAAGCATGCCGATGCTGCTCTTTTTAGCACCCGCGCACGCATTTGTGCGAGAACGCGTTTTAAGCATGCACATGCATCTTTTGGTAGACGCGGATGAAGTTTTCTGCAAAACGACAAGATGTGCATGCAAATGGTGCTTTTTGCAAAACGCGCACGTGGATTTCTACCAAACGACGTGCTAAGCATGCCGATGCTGCTCTTTTTAGCACCCGCGCACGCATTTGTGCGAAAACGCGTTTTAAGCATGCACATGCATCTTTTGGTAGACGCGGATGAAGTTTTTCTGCAAAACCACAAGATGTGCATGCAAATGGTGCTTTTGCAGAACGCGCACGTGGATTTCTACCAAACGACGTGCTAAGCATGCCGATGCTGCTCTTTTTAGCACCCGCGCACGCATTTGTGCGAAAACGCGTTTTAAGCATGCACATGCATCTTTTGGTAGACGCGGATGAAGTTTTCTGCAAAACCACAAGATGTGCATGCAAATGGTGCTTTTTGCAGAACGCGCACGTGGATTCTACCAAACGACGTGCTAAGCTTGCCGATGCTGCTCTTTTTAGCACCTGCGCACGGATTTGTGCGAAAACGCGTTTTAAGCATGCACATGCATCTTTTGGTAGACGCGGATGAAGTTTTCTGCAAAACCACAAGATGTGCATGCAAATGGTGCTTTTTGCAGAACGCGCACGTGGATTTCTACCAAACGACGTGCTAAGCATGCCGATGCTGCTATTTTTAGCACCCGCGCACGGATTTGTGCGAAAACGCGTTTTAAGCATGCACATGCATCTTTTGGTAGACGCGGATGAAGTTTTCTGCAAAACCTGCAAGATGTGCATGCAAATGGTGCTTTTGGCAGAACGCGCACGTGGATTTCTACCAAACGACGTGCTAAGCATGCCGATGCTGCTCTTTTTAGCACCCGCGCACGGATTTGTGCGAAAACGCGTTTTAAGCATGCACATGCATCTTTTGGTAGACGCGGATGAAGTTTTCTGCAAAACCACAAGATGTGCATGCAAATGGTGCTTTTTGCAGAACGCGCACGTGGATTTCTACCAAACGACGTGCTAAGCATGCCGATGCTGCTCTTTTTAGCACCCGCGCACGCATTTGTGCGAGAACGCGTTTTAAGCATGCACATGCATCTTTTGGTAGACGCGGATGAAGTTTTCTGCAAAACGACAAGATGTGCATGCAAATGGTGCTTTTTGCAAAACGCGCACGTGGATTTCTACCAAACGACGTGCTAAGCATGCCGATGCTGCTCTTTTTAGCACCCGCGCACGCATTTGTGCGAAAACGCGTTTAAGCATGCACATGCATCTTTTGGTAGACGCGGATGAAGTTTTTCTGCAAAACCACAAGATGTGCATGCAAATGGTGCTTTTTGCAGAACGCGCACGTGGATTTCTACCAAACGACGTGCTAAGCAGCCGATGCTGCTCTTTTTAGCACCCGCGCACGCATTTGTGCGAAAACGCGTTTTAAGCATGCACATGCATCTTTTGGTAGACGCGGATGAAGTTTTCTGCAAAACCACAAGATGTGCATGCAAATGGTGCTTTTTGCAGAACGCGCACGTGGATTTCTACCAAACGACGTGCTAAGCTTGCCGATGCTGCTCTTTTTAGCACCTGCGCACGGATTTGTGCGAAAACGCGTTTTAAGCATGCACATGCATCTTTTGGTAGACGCGGATGAAGTTTTCTGCAAAACCACAAGATGTGCATGCAAATGGTGCTTTTTGCAGAACGCGCACGTGGATTTCTACCAAACGACGTGCTAAGCATGCCGATGCTGCTATTTTTAGCACCCGCGCACGGATTTGTGCGAAAACGCGTTTTAAGCATGCACATGCATCTTTTGGTAGACGCGGATGAAGTTTTCTGCAAAACCACAAGATGTGCATGCAAATGGTGCTTTTGGCAGAACGCGCACGTGGATTTCTACCAAACGACGTGCTAAGCATGCCGATGCTGCTCTTTTTAGCACCCGCGCACGCATTTGTGGGAAAACGCGTTTTAAGCATGCACATGCATCTTTTGGTAGACGCGGATGAAGTTTTCTGCAAAACCACAAGATGTGCATGCAAATGGTGCTTTTTGCAGAACGCGCACGTGGATTTCTACCAAACGACGTGCTAAGCATGCCGATGCTGCTCTTTTTAGCACCCGCGCACGCATTTGTGCGAAAATGCGTTTTAAGCATGCACATGCATCTTTTGGTAGACGCGGATGAACTTTTCTGCAAAACCACAAGATGTGCATGCAAATGGTGCTTTTTGCAGAACGCGCACGTGGATTTCTACCAAACGACGTGCTAAGCATGCCGATGCTGCTCTTTTTAGCACCCGCGCACGCATTTGTGCGAAAACGCGTTTTAAGCATGCACATGCATCTTTTGGTAGACGCGGATGAAGTTTTCTGCAAAACCACAAGATGTGCATGCAAATGGTGCTTTTTGCAGAACGCGCACGTGGATTTCTACCAAACGACGTGCTAAGCATGCCGATGCTGCTCTTTTTAGCACCCGCGCACGGATTTGTGCGAAAACGCGTTTTAAGCATGCACATGCATCTTTTGGTAGACGCGGATGAAGTTTTCGGCAAAACCACAAGATGTGCATGCAAATGGTGCTTTTGGCAGAACGCGCACGTGGATTTCTACCAAACGACGTGCTAAGCATGCCGATGCTGCTCTTTTTAGCACCCGCGCACGCATTTGTGCGAAAACGCGTTTTAAGCATGCACATGCATCTTTTGGTAGACGCGGATGAAGTTTTCTGCAAAACCACAAGATGTGCATGCAAATGGTGCTTTTAGCAGAACGCGCTCGTGGATTTCTACCAAACGACGTGCTAAGCATGCCGATGCTGCTCTTTTTATCACCCGCGCACGCATTTGTGCGAAAACGCGTTTTAAGCATGCACATGCATCTTTTGGTAGACGCGGATGAAGTTTTCTGCAAAACCACAACATGTGCATGCAAATGGTGCTTTTGGCAGAACGCGCACGTGGATTTCTACCAAACGACGTGCTAAGCATGCCGATGCTGCTCTTTTTAGCACCCGCGCACGCATTTGTGCGAAAACGCGTTTTAAGCATGCACATGCATCTTTTGGTAGACGCGGATGAAGTTTTCTGCAAAACCACAAGATGTGCATGCAAATGGTGCTTTTGGCAGAACGCGCACGTGGATGTCCATCAAACGACGTGCTAAGCATGCCGATGCTGCTCTTTTTAGCACCCGCGCACGCATTTGTGCGAAAACGCGTTTTAAGCATGCACATGCATCTTTTGGTAGACGCGGATGAAGTTTTCTGCAAAACCACAAGATGTGCATGCAAATGGTGCTTTTTGCAGAACGCGCTCGTGGATTTCTACCAAACGACGTGCAAAGCATGCCGATGCTGCTCTTTTTAGCATCCGCGCACGCATTTGTGCGAAAACGCGTTTTAAGCATGCACATGCATCTTTTGGTAGACGCGGATGAAGTTTTCTGCAAAACCACAAGATGTGCATGCAAATGGTGCTTTTTGCAGAACGCGCACGTGGATTTCTACCAAACGACGTGCTAAGCATGCCGATGCTGCTCTTTTTAGCACCCGCGCACGGATTTGTGCGAAAACGCGTTTTAAGCATGCACATGCATCTTTTGGTAGACGCGGATGAAGTTTTCTGCAAAACCACAAGATGTGCATGCAAATGGTGCTTTTTGCAGAACGCGCACGTGGATTTCTACCAAACGACGTGCTAAGCATGCCGATGCTGCTCTTTTTAGCACCCGCGCATGCATTTGTGCGAAAACGCGTTTTAAGCATGCACATGCATCTTTTGGTAGACGCGGATGAAGTTTTCTGCAAAACCACAAGATGTGCATGCAAATGGCGCTTTTTGCAGAACGCGCACGTGGATTTCTACCAAACGACGTGCTAAGCATGCCGATGCTGCTATTTTTAGCACCCGCGCACGCATTTGTGCGAAAACGCGTTTTAAGCATGCACATGCATCTTGGTAGACGCGGATGAAGTTTTCTGCAAAACCACAAGATGTGCATGCAAATGGTGCTTTTTGCAGAACGCGCACGTGGATTTCTACCAAACGACGTGCTAAGCATGCCGATGCTGCTCTTTTTAGCACCCGCGCACGCATTTGTGCGAAAACGCGTTTTAAGCATGCACATGCATCTTTTGGTAGACGCGGATGAAGTTTTCTGCAAAACCACAAGATGTGCATGCAAATGGTGCTTTTTGCAGAACGCGCACGTGGATTTCTACCAAACGAAGTGCTAAGCATGCCGATGCTGCTCTTTTTAGCACCCGCGCACGGATTTGTGCGAAAACGCGTTTTAAGCATGCACATGCATCTTTTGGTAGACGCGGATGAAGTTTTCTGCAAAACCACAAGATGTGCATGCAAATGGTGCTTTTGGCAGAACGCGCACGTGGATGTCCATCAAACGACGTGCTAAGCATGCCGATGCTGCTCTTTTTAGCACCCGCGCACGCATTTGTGCGAAAACGCGTTTTAAGCATGCACATGCATCTTTTGGTAGACGCGGATGAAGTTTTCTGCAAAACCACAAGATGTGCATGCAAATGGTGCTTTTTGCAGAACGCGCTCGTGGATTTCTACCAAACGACGTGCAAAGCATGCCGATGCTGCTCTTTTTAGCACCCGCGCACGCATTTGTGCGAAAACGCGTTTTAAGCATGCACATGCATCTTTTGGTAGACGCGGATGAAGTTTTCTGCAAAACCACAAGATGTGCATGCAAATGGTGCTTTTTGCAGAACGCGCTCGTGGATTTCTACCAAACGACGTGCTAAGCATGCCGATGCTGCTCTTTTTAGCACTCGCGCACGCATTTGTGCGAAAACGCGTTTTAAGCATGCACATGCATCTTTTGGTAGACGCGGATGAAGTTTTCTGCAAAACCACAAGATGTGCATGCAAATCGTGCTTTTTGCAGAACGCGCACGTGGATTTCTACCAAACGACGTGCTAAGCATGCCGATGCTGCTCTTTTTAGCACCCGCGCACGGATTTGTGCGAAAACGCGTTTTAAGCATGCACATGCATCTTTTGGTAGACGCGGATGAAGTTTTCTGCAAAACCACAAGATGTGCATGCAAATGGTGCTTTTTGCAGAACGCGCACGTGGATTTCTACCAAACGACGTGCTAAGCATGCCGATGCTGCTCTTTTTAGCACCCGCGCACGGATTTGTGCGAAAACGCGTTTTAAGCATGCACATGCATCTTTTGGTAGACGCGGATGAAGTTTTCTGCAAAACCACAAGATGTGCATGCAAATGGTGCTTTTGGCAGAACGCGCACGTGGGTGTCCATCACACGACGTGCTAAGCATGCCGATGCTGCTCTTTTTAGCACCCGCGCACGCATTTGTGCGAAAACGCGTTTTAAGCATGCACATGCATCTTTTGGTAGACGCGGATGAAGTTTTCTGCAAAACCACAAGATGTGCATGCAAATGGTGCTTTTTGCAGAACGCGCTCGTGGAATTCTACCAAACGACGTGCTAAGCATGCCGATGCTGCTCTTTTTAGCACCCGCGCACGGATTTGTGCGAAAACGCGTTTTAAGCATGCACATGCATCTTTTGGTAGACGCGGATGAAGTTTTCTGCAAAACCACAACATGTGCATGCAAATGGTGCTTTTGGCAGAACGCGCACGTGGATTTCTACCAAACGACGTGCTAAGCATGCCGATGCTGCTCTTTTTAGCACCCGCGCACGCATTTGTGCGAAAACGCGTTTTAAGCATGCACATGCATCTTTTGGTAGACGCGGATGAAGTTTTCTGCAAAACCACAAGATGTGCATGCAAATGGTGCTTTTGGCAGAACGCGCACGTGGATGTCCATCAAACGACGTGCTAAGCATGCCGATGCTGCTCTTTTTAGCACCCGCGCACGCATTTGTGCGAAAACGCGTTTTAAGCATGCACATGCATCTTTTGGTAGACGCGGATGAAGTTTTCTGCAAAACCACAAGATGTGCATGCAAATGGTGCTTTTTGCAGAACGCGCTCGTGGATTTCTACCAAACGACGTGCAAAGCATGCCGATGCTGCTCTTTTTAGCATCCGCGCACGCAATTGTGCGAAAACGCGTTTTAAGCATGCACATGCATCTTTTGGTAGACGCGGATGAAGTTTTCTGCAAAACCACAAGATGTGCATGCAAATGGTGCTTTTTGCAGAACGCGCACGTGGATTTCTACCAAACGACGTGCTAAGCATGCCGATGCTGCTCTTTTTAGCACCCGCGCACGGATTTGTGCGAAAACGCGTTTTAAGCATGCACATGCATCTTTTGGTAGACGCGGATGAAGTTTTCTGCAAAACCACAAGATGTGCATGCAAATGGTGCTTTTTGCAGAACGCGCTCGTGGATTTCTACCAAACGACGTGCAAAGCATGCCGATGCTGCTCTTTTTAGCACTCGCGCACGCATTTGTGCGAAAACGCGTTTTAAGCATGCACATGCATCTTTTGGTAGACGCGGATGAAGTTTTCTGCAAAACCACAAGATGTGCATGCAAATGGTGCTTTTTGCAGAACGCGCACGTGGATTTCTACCAAACGACGTGCTAAGCATGCCGATGCTGCTCTTTTTAGCACCCGCGCACGGATTTGTGCGAAAACGCGTTTTAAGCATGCACATGCATCTTTTGGTAGACGCGGATGAAGTTTTCTGCAAAACCACAAGATGTGCATGCAAATGGTGCTTTTTGCAGAACGCGCACGTGGATTTCTACGAAACGACGTGCTAAGCATGCCGATGCTGCTCTTTTTAGCACCCGCGCACGCATTTGTGCGAAAACGCGTTTTAAGCATGCACATGCATCTTTTGGTAGACGCGGATGAAGTTTTCTGCAAAACCACAAGATGTGCATGCAAATGGTGCTTTTTGCAGAACGCGCACGTGGATTTCTACCAAACGACGTGCTAAGCATGCCGATGCTGCTATTTTTAGCACCCGCGCACGCATTTGTGCGAAAACGCGTTTTAAGCATGCACATGCATCTTGGTAGACGCGGATGAAGTTTTCTGCAAAACCACAAGATGTGCATGCAAATGGTGCTTTTTGCAGAACGCGCACGTGGATTTCTACCAAACGACGGGCTAAGCATGCCGATGCTGCTCTTTTTAGCACCCGCGCACGCATTTGTGCGAAAACGCGTTTTAAGCATGCACATGCATCTTTTGGTAGACGCGGATGAAGTTTTCTGCAAAACCACAAGATGTGCATGCAAATGGTGCTTTTTGCAGAACGCGCTCGTGGATTTCTACCAAACGACGTGCTAAGCATGCCGATGCTGCTCTTTTTAGCACTCGCGCACGCATTTGTGCGAAAACGCGTTTTAAGCATGCACATGCATCTTTTGGTAGACGCGGATGAAGTTTTCTGCAAAACCACAAGATGTGCATGCAAATCGTGCTTTTTGCAGAACGCGCACGTGGATTTCTACCAAACGACGTGCTAAGCATGCCGATGCTGCTCTTTTTAGCACCCGCGCACGGATTTGTGCGAAAACGCGTTTTAAGCATGCACATGCATCTTTTGGTAGACGCGGATGAAGTTTTCTGCAAAACCACAAGATGTGCATGCAAATGGTGCTTTTTGCAGAACGCGCACGTGGATTTCTACCAAACGACGTGCTAAGCATGCCGATGCTGCTCTTTTTAGCACCCGCGCACGGATTTGTGCGAAAACGCGTTTTAAGCATGCACATGCATCTTTTGGTAGACGCGGATGAAGTTTTCTGCAAAACCACAAGATGTGCATGCAAATGGTGCTTTTGGCAGAACGCGCACGTGGATGTCCATCAAACGACGTGCTAAGCATGCCGATGCTGCTCTTTTTAGCACCCGCGCACGCATTTGTGCGAAAACGCGTTTTAAGCATGCACATGCATCTTTTGGTAGACGCGGATGAAGTTTTCTGCAAAACCACAAGATGTGCATGCAAATGGTGCTTTTTGCAGAACGCGCACGTGGATTTCTACCAAACGACGTGCTAAGCATGCCGATGCTGCTCTTTTTAGCACCCGCGCACGGATTTGTGCGAAAACGCGTTTTAAGCATGCACATGCATCTTTTGGTAGACGCGGATGAAGTTTTCTGCAAAACCACAAGATGTGCATGCAAATGGTGCTTTTTGCAGAACGCGCACGTGGATTTCTACCAAACGACGTGCTAAGCATGCCGATGCTGCTCTTTTTAGCACCCGCGCATGCATTTGTGCGAAAACGCGTTTTAAGCATGCACATGCATCTTTTGGTAGACGCGGATGAAGTTTTCTGCAAAACCACAAGATGTGCATGCAAATGGCGCTTTTTGCAGAACGCGCACGTGGATTTCTACCAAACGACGTGCTAAGCATGCCGATGCTGCTATTTTTAGCACCCGCGCACGCATTTGTGCGAAAACGCGTTTTAAGCATGCACATGCATCTTGGTAGACGCGGATGAAGTTTTCTGCAAAACCACAAGATGTGCATGCAAATGGTGCTTTTTGCAGAACGCGCACGTGGATTTCTACCAAACGACGTGCTAAGCATGCCGATGCTGCTCTTTTTAGCACCCGCGCACGCATTTGTGCGAAAACGCGTTTTAAGCATGCACATGCATCTTTTGGTAGACGCGGATGAAGTTTTCTGCAAAACCACAAGATGTGCATGCAAATGGTGCTTTTTGCAGAACGCGCACGTGGATTTCTACCAAACGAAGTGCTAAGCATGCCGATGCTGCTCTTTTTAGCACCCGCGCACGGATTTGTGCGAAAACGCGTTTTAAGCATGCACATGCATCTTTTGGTAGACGCGGATGAAGTTTTCTGCAAAACCACAAGATGTGCATGCAAATGGTGCTTTTGGCAGAACGCGCACGTGGATGTCCATCAAACGACGTGCTAAGCATGCCGATGCTGCTCTTTTTAGCACCCGCGCACGCATTTGTGCGAAAACGCGTTTTAAGCATGCACATGCATCTTTTGGTAGACGCGGATGAAGTTTTCTGCAAAACCACAAGATGTGCATGCAAATGGTGCTTTTTGCAGAACGCGCTCGTGGATTTCTACCAAACGACGTGCTAAGCATGCCGATGCTGCTCTTTTTAGCACTCGCGCACGCATTTGTGCGAAAACGCGTTTTAAGCATGCACATGCATCTTTTGGTAGACGCGGATGAAGTTTTCTGCAAAACCACAAGATGTGCATGCAAATCGTGCTTTTTGCAGAACGCGCACGTGGATTTCTACCAAACGACGTGCTAAGCATGCCGATGCTGCTCTTTTTAGCACCCGCGCACGGATTTGTGCGAAAACGCGTTTTAAGCATGCACATGCATCTTTTGGTAGACGCGGATGAAGTTTTCTGCAAAACCACAAGATGTGCATGCAAATGGTGCTTTTTGCAGAACGCGCACGTGGATTTCTACCAAACGACGTGCTAAGCATGCCGATGCTGCTCTTTTTAGCACCCGCGCACGGATTTGTGCGAAAACGCGTTTTAAGCATGCACATGCATCTTTTGGTAGACGCGGATGAAGTTTTCTGCAAAACCACAAGATGTGCATGCAAATGGTGCTTTTGGCAGAACGCGCACGTGGATGTCCATCAAACGACGTGCTAAGCATGCCGATGCTGCTCTTTTTAGCACCCGCGCACGCATTTGTAAGAAAACGCGTTTTAAGCATGCACATGCATCTTTTGGTAGACGCGGATGAAGTTTTCTGCAAAACCACAAGATGTGCATGCAAATGGTGCTTTTTGCAGAACGCGCTCGTGGAATTCTACCAAACGACGTGCTAAGCATGCCGATGCTGCTCTTTTTAGCACCCGCGCACGGATTTGTGCGAAAACGCGTTTTAAGCATGCACATGCATCTTTTGGTAGACGCGGATGAAGTTTTCTGCAAAACCACAACATGTGCATGCAAATGGTGCTTTTGGCAGAACGCGCACGTGGATTTCTACCAAACGACGTGCTAAGCATGCCGATGCTGCTCTTTTTAGCACCCGCGCACGCATTTGTGCGAAAACGCGTTTTAAGCATGCACATGCATCTTTTGGTAGACGCGGATGAAGTTTTCTGCAAAACCACAAGATGTGCATGCAAATGGTGCTTTTGGCAGAACGCGCACGTGGATGTCCATCAAACGACGTGCTAAGCATGCCGATGCTGCTCTTTTTAGCACCCGCGCACGCATTTGTGCGAAAACGCGTTTTAAGCATGCACATGCATCTTTTGGTAGACGCGGATGAAGTTTTCTGCAAAACCACAAGATGTGCATGCAAATGGTGCTTTTTGCAGAACGCGCTCGTGGATTTCTACCAAACGAGGTGCAAAGCATGCCGATGCTGCTCTTTTTAGCATCCGCGCACGCAATTGTGCGAAAACGCGTTTTAAGCATGCACATGCATCTTTTGGTAGACGCGGATGAAGTTTTCTGCAAAACCACAAGATGTGCATGCAAATGGTGCTTTTTGCAGAACGCGCACGTGGATTTCTACCAAACGACGTGCTAAGCATGCCGATGCTGCTCTTTTTAGCACCCGCGCACGGATTTGTGCGAAAACGCGTTTTAAGCATGCACATGCATCTTTTGGTAGACGCGGATGAAGTTTTCTGCAAAACCACAAGATGTGCATGCAAATGGTGCTTTTTGCAGAACGCGCTCGTGGATTTCTACCAAACGACGTGCAAAGCATGCCGATGCTGCTCTTTTTAGCACTCGCGCACGCATTTGTGCGAAAACGCGTTTTAAGCATGCACATGCATCTTTTGGTAGACGCGGATGAAGTTTTCTGCAAAACCACAAGATGTGCATGCAAATGGTGCTTTTTGCAGAACGCGCACGTGGATTTCTACCAAACGACGTGCTAAGCATGCCGATGCTGCTCTTTTTAGCACCCGCGCACGGATTTGTGCGAAAACGCGTTTTAAGCATGCACATGCATCTTTTGGTAGACGCGGATGAAGTTTTCTGCAAAACCACAAGATGTGCATGCAAATGGTGCTTTTTGCAGAACGCGCACGTGGATTTCTACGAAACGACGTGCTAAGCATGCCGATGCTGCTCTTTTTAGCACCCGCGCACGCATTTGTGCGAAAACGCCTTTTAAGCATGCACATGCATCTTTTGGTAGACGCGGATGAAGTTTTCTGCAAAACCACAAGATGTGCATGCAAATGGTGCTTTTTGCAGAACGCGCACGTGGATTTCTACCAAACGACGTGCTAAGCATGCCGATGCTGCTATTTTTAGCACCCGCGCACGCATTTGTGCGAAAACGCGTTTTAAGCATGCACATGCATCTTGGTAGACGCGGATGAAGTTTTCTGCAAAACCACAAGATGTGCATGCAAATGGTGCTTTTTGCAGAACGCGCACGTGGATTTCTACCAAACGACGGGCTAAGCATGCCGATGCTGCTCTTTTTAGCACCCGCGCACGCATTTGTGCGAAAACGCGTTTTAAGCATGCACATGCATCTTTTGGTAGACGCGGATGAAGTTTTCTGCAAAACCACAAGATGTGCATGCAAATGGTGCTTTTTGCAGAACGCGCTCGTGGATTTCTACCAAACGACGTGCTAAGCATGCCGATGCTGCTCTTTTTAGCACTCGCGCACGCATTTGTGCGAAAACGCGTTTTAAGCATGCACATGCATCTTTTGGTAGACGCGGATGAAGTTTTCTGCAAAACCACAAGATGTGCATGCAAATCGTGCTTTTTGCAGAACGCGCACGTGGATTTCTACCAAACGACGTGCTAAGCATGCCGATGCTGCTCTTTTTAGCACCCGCGCACGGATTTGTGCGAAAACGCGTTTTAAGCATGCACATGCATCTTTTGGTAGACGCGGATGAAGTTTTCTGCAAAACCACAAGATGTGCATGCAAATGGTGCTTTTTGCAGAACGCGCACGTGGATTTCTACCAAACGACGTGCTAAGCATGCCGATGCTGCTCTTTTTAGCACCCGCGCACGGATTTGTGCGAAAACGCGTTTTAAGCATGCACATGCATCTTTTGGTAGACGCGGATGAAGTTTTCTGCAAAACCACAAGATGTGCATGCAAATGGTGCTTTTGGCAGAACGCGCACGTGGATGTCCATCAAACGACGTGCTAAGCATGCCGATGCTGCTCTTTTTAGCACCCGCGCACGCATTTGTGCGAAAACGCGTTTTAAGCATGCACATGCATCTTTTGGTAGACGCGGATGAAGTTTTCTGCAAAACCACAAGATGTGCATGCAAATGGTGCTTTTTGCAGAACGCGCTCGTGGAATTCTACCAAACGACGTGCTAAGCATGCCGATGCTGCTCTTTTTAGCACCCGCGCACGGATTTGTGCGAAAACGCGTTTTAAGCATGCACATGCATCTTTTGGTAGACGCGGATGAAGTTTTCTGCAAAACCACAACATGTGCATGCAAATGGTGCTTTTGGCAGAACGCGCACGTGGATTTCTACCAAACGACGTGCTAAGCATGCCGATGCTGCTCTTTTTAGCACCCGCGCACGCATTTGTGCGAAAACGCGTTTTAAGCATGCACATGCATCTTTTGGTAGACGCGGATGAAGTTTTCTGCAAAACCACAAGATGTGCATGCAAATGGTGCTTTTGGCAGAACGCGCACGTGGATGTCCATCAAACGACGTGCTAAGCATGCCGATGCTGCTCTTTTTAGCACCCGCGCACGCATTTGTGCGAAAACGCGTTTTAAGCATGCACATGCATCTTTTGGTAGACGCGGATGAAGTTTTCTGCAAAACCACAAGATGTGCATGCAAATGGTGCTTTTTGCAGAACGCGCTCGTGGATTTCTACCAAACGACGTGCAAAGCATGCCGATGCTGCTCTTTTTAGCATCCGCGCACGCAATTGTGCGAAAACGCGTTTTAAGCATGCACATGCATCTTTTGGTAGACGCGGATGAAGTTTTCTGCAAAACCACAAGATGTGCATGCAAATGGTGCTTTTTGCAGAACGCGCACGTGGATTTCTACCAAACGACGTGCTAAGCATGCCGATGCTGCTCTTTTTAGCACCCGCGCACGGATTTGTGCGAAAACGCGTTTTAAGCATGCACATGCATCTTTTGGTAGACGCGGATGAAGTTTTCTGCAAAACCACAAGATGTGCATGCAAATGGTGCTTTTTGCAGAACGCGCTCGTGGATTTCTACCAAACGACGTGCAAAGCATGCCGATGCTGCTCTTTTTAGCACTCGCGCACGAATTTGTGCGAAAACGCGTTTTAAGCATGCACATGCATCTTTTGGTAGACGCGGATGAAGTTTTCTGCAAAACCACAAGATGTGCATGCAAATGGTGCTTTTTGCAGAACGCGCACGTGGATTTCTACCAAACGACGTGCTAAGCATGCCGATGCTGCTCTTTTTAGCACCCGCGCACGGATTTGTGCGAAAACGCGTTTTAAGCATGCACATGCATCTTTTGGTAGACGCGGATGAAGTTTTCTGCAAAACCACAAGATGTGCATGCAAATGGTGCTTTTTGCAGAACGCGCACGTGGATTTCTACGAAACGACGTGCTAAGCATGCCGATGCTGCTCTTTTTAGCACCCGCGCACGCATTTGTGCGAAAACGCGTTTTAAGCATGCACATGCATCTTTTGGTAGACGCGGATGAAGTTTTCTGCAAAACCACAAGATGTGCATGCAAATGGTGCTTTTTCCAGAACGCGCACGTGGATTTCTACCAAACGACGTGCTAAGCATGCCGATGCTGCTATTTTTAGCACCCGCGCACGCATTTGTGCGAAAACGCGTTTTAAGCATGCACATGCATCTTGGTAGACGCGGATGAAGTTTTCTGCAAAACCACAAGATGTGCATGCAAATGGTGCTTTTTGCAGAACGCGCACGTGGATTTCTACCAAACGACGTGCTAAGCATGCCGATGCTGCTCTTTTTAGCACCCGCGCACGGATTTGTGCGAAAACGCGTTTTAAGCATGCACATGCATCTTTTGGTAGACGCGGATGAAGTTTTCTGCAAAACCACAAGATGTGCATGCAAATGGTGCTTTTGGCAGAACGCGCACGTGGATGTCCATCAAACGACGTGCTAAGCAGCCCGATGCTGCTCTTTTTAGCACCCGCGCACGCATTTGTGCGAAAACGCGTTTTAAGCATGCACATGCATCTTTTGGTAGACGCGGATGAAGTTTTCTGCAAAACCACAAGATGTGCATGCAAATGGTGCTTTTTGCAGAACGCGCTCGTGGATTTCTACCAAACGACGTGCAAAGCATGCCGATGCTGCTCTTTTTAGCACCCGCGCACGCATTTGTGCGAAAACGCGTTTTAAGCATGCACATGCATCTTTTGGTAGACGCGGATGAAGTTTTCTGCAAAACCACAAGATGTGCATGCAAATGGTGCTTTTTGCAGAACGCGCTCGTGGATTTCTACCAAACGACGTGCAAAGCATGCCGATGCTGCTCTTTTTAGCACCCGCGCACGGATTTGTGCGAAAACGCGTTTTAAGCATGCACATGCATCTTTTGGTAGACGCGGATGAAGTTTTCTGCAAAACCACAAGATGTGCATGCAAATCGTGCTTTTTGCAGAACGCGCACGTGGATTTCAACCAAACGACGTGCTAAGCATGCCGATGCTGCTCTTTTTAGCACCCGCGCACGGATTTGTGCGAAAACGCGTTTTAAGCATGCACATGCATCTTTTGGTAGACGCGGATGAAGTTTTCTGCAAAACCACAAGATGTGCATGCAAATGGTGCTTTTGGCAGAACGCGCACGTGGATTTCTACCAAACGACGTGCTAAGCATGCCGATGCTGCTCTTTTTAGCACCCGCGCACGCATTTGTGCGAAAACGCGTTTTAAGCATGCACATGCATCTTTTGGTAGACGCGGATGACGTTTTCTGCAAAACCACAAGATGTGCATGCAAATGGTGCTTTTTGCAGAACGCGCTCGTGGATTTCTACCAAACGACGTGCTAAGCATGCCGATGCTGCTCTTTTTAGCACCCGCGCACGCATTTGTGCGAAAACGCGTTTTAAGCATGCACATGCATCTTTTGGTAGACGCGGATGAAGTTTTCTGCAAAACCACAAGATGTGCATGCAAATGGTGCTTTTTGCAGAACGCGCACGTGGATTTCTACCAAACGACGTGCTAAGCATGCCGATGCTGCTCTTTTTAGCACCCGCGCACGGATTTGTGCGAAAACGCGTTTTAAGCATGCACATGCATCTTTTGGTAGACGCGGATGAAGTTTTCAGCAAAACCACAAGATGTGCATGCAAATGGTGCTTTTTGCAGAACGCGCACGTGGATTTCTACCAAACGACGTGCTAAGCATGCCGATGCTGCTCTTTTTAGCACCCGCGCACGGATTTGTGCGAAAACGCGTTTTAAGCATGCACATGCATCTTTTGGTAGACGCGGATGAAGTTTTCTGCAAAACCACAAGATGTGCATGCAAATGGTGCTTTTTGCAGAACGCGCTCGTGGATTTCTACCAAACGACGTGCTAAGCATGCCGATGCTGCTCTTTTTAGCACCCGCACACGCATTTGTGCGAAAACGCGTTTTAGGCA
Organism: Dermacentor andersoni; assembly: GCF_023375885.2. Taxonomy (NCBI): domain Eukaryota; kingdom Metazoa; phylum Arthropoda; class Arachnida; order Ixodida; family Ixodidae; genus Dermacentor; species Dermacentor andersoni. The sequence continues at coordinate 128,129 of NW_027314880.1, read as the reverse complement.
TGCACATGCATCTTTTGGTAGACGCGGATGAAGTTTTCTGCAAAACCACAAGATGTGCATGCAAATGGTGCTTTTTAACGCGCTCGTGGATTTCTACCAAACGACGTGCTAAGCATGCCGATGCTGCTCTTTTTTAGCACTCGCGCACGCATTTGTGCGAAAACGCGTTTTAAGCATGCACATGCATCTTTTGGTAGACGCGGATGAAGTTTTCTGCAAAACCACAAGATGTGCATGCAAATGGTGCTTTTTGCAGAACGCGCACGTGGATTTCTACCAAACGACGTGCTAAGCATGCCGATGCTGCTCTTTTTAGCACCCGCGCACGGATTTGTGCGAAAACGCGTTTTAAGCATGCACATGCATCTTTTGGTAGACGCGGATGAAGTTTTCTGCAAAACCACAAGATGTGCATGCAAATGGTGCTTTTGGCAGAACGCGCACGTGGATTTCTACCAAACGACGTGCAAAGCATGCCGATGCTGCTCTTTTTAGCACCCGCGCACGCATTTGTGCGAAAACGCGTTTTAAGCATGCACATGCATCTTTTGGTAGACGCGGATGAAGTTTTCTGCAAAACCACAAGATGTGCATGCAAATGGTGCTTTTTGCAGAACGCGCTCGTGGATTTCTACCAAACGACGTGCTAAGCATGCCGATGCTGCTCTTTTTAGCACCCGCACACGCATTTGTGCGAAAACGCGTTTTAAGCATGCACATGCACCTTTTGGTAGACGCGGATGAAGTTTTCTGCAAAACCACAAGATGTGCATGCAAATGGTGCTTTTTCCAGAACGCGCACGTGGATTTCTACCAAACGACGTGCTAAGCATGCCGATGCTGCTCTTTTTAGCACCCGCGCACGCATTTGTGCGAAAACGCGTTTTAAGCATGCACATGCATCTTTTGGTAGACGCGGATGAAGTTTTCTGCAAAACCACAAGATGTGCATGCAATGGTGCTTTTTGCAGAACGCGCACGTGGATTTCTACCAAACGACGTGCTAAGCTTGCCGATGCTGCTCTTTTTAGCACCCGCGCACGGATTTGTGCGAAAACGCGTTTTAAGCATGCACATGCATCTTTTGGTAGACGCGGATGAAGTTTTCTGCAAAACCACAAGATGTGCATGCAAATGGTGCTTTTGGCAGAACGCGCACGTGGATTTCTACCAAACGACGTGCTAAGCATGCCGATGCTGCTCTTTTTAGCACCCGCGCACGCATTTGTGCGAAAACGCGTTTTAAGCATGCACATGCATCTTTTGGTAGACGCGGATGAAGTTTTCTGCAAAACCACAGGATGTGCATGCAAATGGTGCTTTTTGCAGAACGCGCACGTGGATTTCTACCAAACGACGTGCTAAGCATGCCGATGCTGCTCTTTTTAGCACCCGCGCACGGATTTGTGCGAAAACGCGTTTTAAGCATGCACATGCATCTTTTGGTAGACGCGGATGAAGTTTTCTGCAAAACCACAAGATGTGCATGCAAATGGTGCTTTTGGCAGAACGCGCACGTGGATGTCCATCAAACGACGTGCTAAGCATGCCGATGCTGCTCTTTTTAGCACCCGCGCACGCATTTGTGCGAAAACGCGTTTTAAGCATGCACATGCATCTTTTGGTAGACGCGGATGAAGTTTTCTGCAAAACCACAAGATGTGCATGCAAATGGTGCTTTTTCCAGAACGCGCACGTGGATTTCTACCAAACGACGTGCTAAGCATGCCGATGCTGCTCTTTTTAGCACCCGCGCACGCATTTGTGCGAAAACGCGTTTTAAGCATGCACATGCATCTTTTGGTAGACGCGGATGAAGTTTTCTGCAAAACCACAAGATGTGCATGCAAATGGTGCTTTTTGCAGAACGCGCACGTGGATTTCTACCAAACGACGTGCTAAGCTTGCCGATGCTGCTCTTTTTAGCACCCGCGCACGGATTTGTACGAAAACGCGTTTTAAGCATGCACATGCATCTTTTGGTAGACGCGGATGAAGTTTTCTGCAAAACCACAAGATGTGCATGCAAATGGTGCTTTTGGCAGAACGCGCACGTGGATTTCTACCAAACGACGTGCTAAGCATGCCGATGCTGCTCTTTTTAGCACCCGCGCACGCATTTGTGCGAAAACGCGTTTTAAGCATGCACATGCATCTTTTGGTAGACGCGGATGAAGTTTTCTGCAAAACCACAAGATGTGCATGCAAATGGTGCTTTTTGCAGAACGCGCACGTGGATTTCTACCAAACGACGTGCTAAGCATGCCGATGCTGCTCTTTTTAGCACCCGCGCACGGATTTGTGCGAAAACGCGTTTTAAGCATGCACATGCATCTTTTGGTAGACGCGGATGAAGTTTTCTGCAAAACCACAAGATGTGCATGCAAATGGTGCTTTTTGCAGAACGCGCTCGTGGATTTCTACCAAACGACGTGCAAAGCATGCCGATGCTGCTCTTTTTAGCACCCGCGCACGCATTTGTGCGAAAACGCGTTTTAAGCATGCACATGCATCTTTTGGTAGACGCGGATGAAGTTTTCTGCAAAACCACAAGATGTGCATGCAAATGGTGCTTTTTGCAGAACGCGCACGTGGATTTCTACCAAACGACGTGCTAAGCATGCCGATGCTGCTCTTTTTAGCACCCGCGCACGGATTTGTGCGAAAACGCGTTTTAAGCATGCACATGCATCTTTTGGTAGACGCGGATGAAGTTTTCTGCAAAACCACAAGATGTGCATGCAAATGGTGCTTTTGGCAGAACGCGCACGTGGATGTCCATCAAACGACGTGCTAAGCATGCCGATGCTGCTCTTTTTAGCACCCGCGCACGCATTTGTGCGAAAACGCGTTTTAAGCATGCACATGCATCTTTTGGTAGACGCGGATGAAGTTTTCTGCAAAACCACAAGATGTGCATGCAAATGGTGCTTTTTGCAGAACGCGCTCGTCGATTTCTACCAAATGACGTGCAAAGCATGCCGATGCTGCTCTTTTTAGCACCCGCGCACGCATTTGTGCGAAAACGCGTTTTAAGCATGCACATGCATCTTTTGGTAGACGCGGATGAAGTTTTCTGCAAAACCACAAGATGTGCATGCAAATGGTGCTTTTTGCAGAACGCGCACGTGGATTTCTACCAAACGACGTGCTAAGCATGCCGATGCTGCTCTTTTTAGCACCCGCGCACGGATTTGTGCGAAAACGCGTTTTAAGCATGCACATGCATCTTTTGGTAGACGCGGATGAAGTTTTCTGCAAAACCACAAGATGTGCATGCAAATGGTGCTTTTTGCAGAACGCGCTCGTGGATTTCTACCAAACGACGTGCAAAGCATGCCGATGCTGCTCTTTTTAGCACCCGCGCACGCATTTGTGCGAAAACGCGTTTTAAGCATGCACATGCATCTTTTGGTAGACGCGGATGAAGTTTTCTGCAAAACCACAAGATGTGCATGCAAATGGTGCTTTTTGCAGAACGCGCTCGTGGATTTCTACCAAACGACGTGCTAACCATGCCGATGCTGCTCTTTTTAGCACTCGCGCACGCATTTGTGCGAAAACGCGTTTTAAGCATGCACATGCATCTTTTGGTAGACGCGGATGAAGTTTTCTGCAAAACCACAAGATGTGCATGCAAATGGTGCTTTTTGCAGAACGCGCACGTGGATGTCCATCAAACGACGTGCTAAGCATGCCGATGCTGCTCTTTTTAGCACCCGCGCACGGATTTGTGCGAAAACGCGTTTTAAGCATGCACATGCATCTTTTGGTAGACGCGGATGAAGTTTTCTGCAAAACCACAAGATGTGCATGCAAATGGTGCTTTTGGCAGAACGCGCACGTGGATTTCTACCAAACGACGTGCAAAGCATGCCGATGCTGCTCTTTTTAGCACCCGCGCACGCATTTGTGCGAAAACGCGTTTTAAGCATGCACATGCATCTTTTGGTAGACGCGGATGAAGTTTTCTGCAAAACCACAAGATGTGCATGCAAATGGTGCTTTTTGCAGAACGCGCTCGTGGATTTCTACCAAACGACGTGCTAAGCATGCCGATGCTGCTCTTTTTAGCACTCGCGCACGCATTTGTGCGAAAACGCGTTTTAAGCATGCACATGCATCTTTTGGTAGACGCGGATGAAGTTTTCTGCAAAACCACAAGATGTGCATGCAAATGGTGCTTTTTGCAGAACGCGCACGTGGATTTCTACCAAACGACGTGCTAAGCATGCCGATGCTGCTCTTTTTAGCACCCGCGCACGGATTTGTGCGAAAACGCGTTTTAAGCATGCACATGCATCTTTTGGTAGACGCGGATGAAGTTTTCTGCAAAACCACAAGATGTGCATGCAAATGGTGCTTTTGGCAGAACGCGCACGTGGATTTCTACCAAACGACGTGCAAAGCATGCCGATGCTGCTCTTTTTAGCACCCGCGCACGCATTTGTGCGAAAACGCGTTTTAAGCATGCACGTGCATCTTTTGGTAGACGCGGATGAAGTTTTCTGCAAAACCACAAGATGTGCATGCAAATGGTGCTTTTTAACGCGCTCGTGGATTTCTACCAAACGACGTGCTAAGCATGCCGATGCTGCTCTTTTTAGCACTCGCGCACGCATTTGTGCGAAAACGCGTTTTAAGCATGCACATGCATCTTTTGGTAGACGCGGATGAAGTTTTCTGCAAAACCACAAGATGTGCATGCAAATGGTGCTTTTTGCAGATCGCGCACGTGGATTTCTACCAAACGACGTGCTAAGCATGCCGATGCTGCTCTTTTTAGAACCCGCGCACGGATTTGTGCGAAAACGCGTTTTAAGCATGCACATGCATCTTTTGGTAGACGCGGATGAAGTTTTCTGCAAAACCACAAGATGTGCATGCAAATGGTGCTTTTGGCAGAACGCGCACGTGGATTTCTACCAAACGACGTGCAAAGCATGCCGATGCTGCTCTTTTTAGCACCCGCGCACGCATTTGTGCGAAAACGCGTTTTAAGCATGCACATGCATCTTTTGGTAGACGCGGATGAAGTTTTCTGCAAAACCACAAGATGTGCATGCAAATGGTGCTTTTTGCAGAACGCGCTCGTGGATTTCTACCAAACGACGTGCTAAGCATGCCGATGCTGCTCTTTTTAGCACCCGCACACGCATTTGTGCGAAAACGCGTTTTAAGCATGCACATGCATCTTTTGGTAGACGCGGATGAAGTTTTCTGCAAAACCACAAGATGTGCATGCAAATGGTGCTTTTTCCAGAACGCGCACGTGGATTTCTACCAAACGACGTGCTAAGCATGCCGATGCTGCTCTTTTTAGCACCCGCGCACGCATTTGTGCGAAAACGCGTTTTAAGCATGCACATGCATCTTTTGGTAGACGCGGATGAAGTTTTCTGCAAAACCACAAGATGTGCATGCAAATGGTGCTTTTTCCAGAACGCGCACGTGGATTTCTACCAAACGACGTGCTAAGCATGCCGATGCTGCTCTTTTTAGCACCCGCGCACGCATTTGTGCGAAAACGCGTTTTAAGCATGCACATGCATCTTTTGGTAGACGCGGATGAAGTTTTCTGCAAAACCACAAGATGTGCATGCAAATGGTTCTTTTGGCAGAACGCGCACGTGGATGTCCATCAAACGACGTGCTAAGCATGCCGATGCTGCTCTTTTTAGCACCCGCGCACGCATTTGTGCGAAAACGCGTTTTAAGCATGCACATGCATCTTTTGGTAGACGCGGATGAAGTTTTCTGCAAAACCACAAGATGTGCATGCAAATGGTGCTTTTTGCAGAACGCGCCCGTGGATTTCTACCAAACGACGTGCTAAGCTTGCCGATGCTGCTCTTTTTAGCACCCGCGCACGGATTTGTGCGAAAACGCGTTTTAAGCATGCACATGCATCTTTTGGTAGACGCGGATGAAGTTTTCTGCAAAACCACAAGATGTGCATGCAAATGGTGCTTTTGGCAGAACGCGCACGTGGATTTCTACCAAACGACGTGCTAAGCATGCCGATGCTGCTCTTTTTAGCACCCGCGCACGCATTTGTGCGAAAACGCGTTTTAAGCATGCACATGCATCTTTTGGTAGACGCGGATGAAGTTTTCTGCAAAACCACAAGATGTGCATGCAAATGGTGCTTTTTGCAGAACGCGCACGTGGATTTCTACCAAACGACGTGCTAAGCATGCCCATGCTGCTCTTTTTAGCACCCGCGCACGGATTTGTGCGAAAACGCGTTTTAAGCATGCACATGCATCTTTTGGTAGACGCGGATGAAGTTTTCTGCAAAACCACAAGATGTGCATGCAAATGGTGCTTTTGGCAGAACGCGCACGTGGATGTCCATCAAACGACGTGCTAAGCATGCCGATGCTGCTCTTTTTAGCACCCGCGCACGCATTTGTGCGAAAACGCGTTTTAAGCATGCACATGCATCTTTTGGTAGACGCGGATGAAGTTTTCTGCAAAACCACAAGATGTGCATGCAAATGGTGCGTTTTGCAGAACGCGCTCGTGGATTTCTACCAAACGACGTGCAAAGCATGCCGATGCTGCTCTTTTTAGCACCCGCGCACGGATTTGTGCGAAAACGCGTTTTAAGCATGCACATGCATCTTTTGGTAGACGCGGATGAAGTTTTCTGCAAAACCACAAGATGTGCATGCAAATGGTGCTTTTTGCAGAACGCGCTCGTGGATTTCTACCAAACGACGTGCAAAGCATGCCGATGCTGCTCTTTTTAGCACTCGCGCACGCATTTGTGCGAAAACGCGTTTTAAGCATGCACATGCATCTTTTGGTAGACGCGGATGAAGTTTTCTGCAAAACCACAAGATGTGCATGCAAATGGTGCTTTTTGCAGAACGCGCACGTGGATTTCTACCAAACGACGTGCTAAGCATGCCGATGCTGCTCTTTTTAGCACCCGCGCACGGATTTGTGCGAAAACGCGTTTTAAGCATGCACATGCATCTTTTGGTAGACGCGGATGAAGTTTTCTGCAAAACCACAAGATGTGCATGCAAATGGTGCTTTTGGCAGAACGCGCACGTGGATGTCCATCAAACGACGTGCTAAGCATGCCGATGCTGCTCTTTTTAGCACCCGCGCACGCATTTGTGCGAAAACGCGTTTTAAGCATGCACATGCATCTTTTGGTAGACGCGGATGAAGTTTTCTGCAAAACCACAAGATGTGCATGCAAATGGTGCTTTTTCCAGAACGCGCACGTGGATTTCTACCAAACGACGTGCTAAGCATGCCGATGCTGCTCTTTTTAGCACCCGCGCACGCATTTGTGCGAAAACGCGTTTTAAGCATGCACATGCATCTTTTGGTAGACGCGGATGAAGTTTTCTGCAAAACCACAAGATGTGCATGCAAATGGTGCTTTTTGCAGAACGCGCACGTGGATTTCTACCAAACGACGTGCTAAGCTTGCCGATGCTGCTCTTTTTAGCACCCGCGCACGGATTTGTACGAAAACGCGTTTTAAGCATGCACATGCATCTTTTGGTAGACGCGGATGAAGTTTTCTGCAAAACCACAAGATGTGCATGCAAATGGTGCTTTTGGCAGAACGCGCACGTGGATTTCTACCAAACGACGTGCTAAGCATGCCGATGCTGCTCTTTTTAGCACCCGCGCACGCATTTGTGCGAAAACGCGTTTTAAGCATGCACATGCATCTTTTGGTAGACGCGGATGAAGTTTTCTGCAAAACCACAAGATGTGCATGCAAATGGTGCTTTTTGCAGAACGCGCACGTGGATTTCTACCAAACGACGTGCTAAGCATGCCGATGCTGCTCTTTTTAGCACCCGCGCACGGATTTGTGCGAAAACGCGTTTTAAGCATGCACATGCATCTTTTGGTAGACGCGGATGAAGTTTTCTGCAAAACCACAAGATGTGCATGCAAATGGTGCTTTTTGCAGAACGCACTCGTGGATTTCTACCAAACGACGTGCAAAGCATGCCGATGCTGCTCTTTTTAGCACCCGCGCACGCATTTGTGCGAAAACGCGTTTTAAGCATGCACATGCATCTTTTGGTAGACGCGGATGAAGTTTTCTGCAAAACCACAAGATGTGCATGCAAATGGTGCTTTTTGCAGAACGCGCACGTGGATTTCTACCAAACGACGTGCTAAGCATGCCGATGCTGCTCTTTTTAGCACCCGCGCACGGATTTGTGCGAAAACGCGTTTTAAGCATGCACATGCATCTTTTGGTAGACGCGGATGAAGTTTTCTGCAAAACCACAAGATGTGCATGCAAATGGTGCTTTTGGCAGAACGCGCACGTGGATGTCCATCAAACGACGTGCTAAGCATGCCGATGCTGCTCTTTTTAGCACCCGCGCACGCATTTGTACGAAAACGCGTTTTAAGCATGCACATGCATCTTTTGGTAGACGCGGATGAAGTTTTCTGCAAAACCACAAGATGTGCATGCAAATGGTGCTTTTTGCAGAACGCGCTCGTGGATTTCTACCAAATGACGTGCAAAGCATGCCGATGCTGCTCTTTTTAGCACCCGCGCACGCATTTGTGCGAAAACGCGTTTTAAGCATGCACATGCATCTTTTGGTAGACGCGGATGAAGTTTTCTGCAAAACCACAAGATGTGCATGCAAATGGTGCTTTTTGCAGAACGCGCACGTGGATTTCTACCAAACGACGTGCTAAGCATGCCGATGCTGCTCTTTTTAGCACCCGCGCACGGATTTGTGCGAAAACGCGTTTTAAGCATGCACATGCATCTTTTGGTAGACGCGGATGAAGTTTTCTGCAAAACCACAAGATGTGCATGCAAATGGTGCTTTTTGCAGAACGCGCTCGTGGATTTCTACCAAACGACGTGCAAAGCATGCCGATGCTGCTCTTTTTAGCACCCGCGCACGCATTTGTGCGAAAACGCGTTTTAAGCATGCACATGCATCTTTTGGTAGACGCGGATGAAGTTTTCTGCAAAACCACAAGATGTGCATGCAAATGGTGCTTTTTGCAGAACGCGCTCGTGGATTTCTACCAAACGACGTGCTAACCATGCCGATGCTGCTCTTTTTAGCACTCGCGCACGCATTTGTGCGAAAACGCGTTTTAAGCATGCACATGCATCTTTTGGTAGACGCGGATGAAGTTTTCTGCAAAACCACAAGATGTGCATGCAAATGGTGCTTTTTGCAGAACGCGCACGTGGATGTCCATCAAACGACGTGCTAAGCATGCCGATGCTGCTCTTTTTAGCACCCGCGCACGGATTTGTGCGAAAACGCGTTTTAAGCATGCACATGCATCTTTTGGTAGACGCGGATGAAGTTTTCTGCAAAACCACAAGATGTGCATGCAAATGGTGCTTTTGGCAGAACGCGCACGTGGATTTCTACCAAACGACGTGCAAAGCATGCCGATGCTGCTCTTTTTAGCACCCGCGCACGCATTTGTGCGAAAACGCGTTTTAAGCATGCACATGCATCTTTTGGTAGACGCGGATGAAGTTTTCTGCAAAACCACAAGATGTGCATGCAAATGGTGCTTTTTGCAGAACGCGCTCGTGGATTTCTACCAAACGACGTGCTAAGCATGCCGATGCTGCTCTTTTTAGCACTCGCGCACGCATTTGTGCGAAAACGCGTTTTAAGCATGCACATGCATCTTTTGGTAGACGCGGATGAAGTTTTCTGCAAAACCACAAGATGTGCATGCAAATGGTGCTTTTTGCAGAACGCGCACGTGGATTTCTACCAAACGACGTGCTAAGCATGCCGATGCTGCTCTTTTTAGCACCCGCGCACGGATTTGTGCGAAAACGCGTTTTAAGCATGCACATGCATCTTTTGGTAGACGCGGATGAAGTTTTCTGCAAAACCACAAGATGTGCATGCAAATGGTGCTTTTGGCAGAACGCGCACGTGGATTTCTACCAAACGACGTGCAAAGCATGCCGATGCTGCTCTTTTTAGCACCCGCGCACGCATTTGTGCGAAAACGCGTTTTAAGCATGCACGTGCATCTTTTGGTAGACGCGGATGAAGTTTTCTGCAAAACCACAAGATGTGCATGCAAATGGTGCTTTTTAACGCGCTCGTGGATTTCTACCAAACGACGTGCTAAGCATGCCGATGCTGCTCTTTTTAGCACTCGCGCACGCATTTGTGCGAAAACGCGTTTTAAGCATGCACATGCATCTTTTGGTAGACGCGGATGAAGTTTTCTGCAAAACCACAAGATGTGCATGCAAATGGTGCTTTTTGCAGAACGCGCACGTGGATTTCTACCAAACGACGTGCTAAGCATGCCGATGCTGCTCTTTTTAGAACCCGCGCACGGATTTGTGCGAAAACGCGTTTTAAGCATGCACATGCATCTTTTGGTAGACGCGGATGAAGTTTTCTGCAAAACCACAAGATGTGCATGCAAATGGTGCTTTTGGCAGAACGCGCACGTGGATTTCTACCAAACGACGTGCAAAGCATGCCGATGCTGCTCTTTTTAGCACCCGCGCACGCATTTGTGCGAAAACGCGTTTTAAGCATGCACATGCATCTTTTGGTAGACGCGGATGAAGTTTTCTGCAAAACCACAAGATGTGCATGCAAATGGTGCTTTTTGCAGAACGCGCTCGTGGATTTCTACCAAACGACGTGCTAAGCATGCCGATGCTGCTCTTTTTAGCACCCGCACACGCATTTGTGCGAAAACGCGTTTTAAGCATGCACATGCATCTTTTGGTAGACGCGGATGAAGTTTTCTGCAAAACCACAAGATGTGCATGCAAATGGTGCTTTTTCCAGAACGCGCACGTGGATTTCTACCAAACGACGTGCTAAGCATGCCGATGCTGCTCTTTTTAGCACCCGCGCACGCATTTGTGCGAAAACGCGTTTTAAGCATGCACATGCATCTTTTGGTAGACGCGGATGAAGTTTTCTGCAAAACCACAAGATGTGCATGCAAATGGTTCTTTTTGCAGAACGCGCACGTGAATTTCTACCAAACGACGTGCTAAGCTTGCCGATGCTGCTCTTTTTAGCACCCGCGCACGGATTTGTGCGAAAACGCGTTTTAAGCATGCACATGCATCTTTTGGTAGACGCGGATGAAGTTTTCTGCAAAACCACAAGATGTGCATGCAAATGGTGCTTTTGGCAGAACGCGCACGTGGATTTCTACCAAACGACGTGCTAAGCATGCCGATGCTGCTCTTTTTAGCACCCGCGCACGCATTTGTGCGAAAACGCGTTTTAAGCATGCACATGCATCTTTTGGTAGACGCGGATGAAGTTTTCTGCAAAACCACAAGATGTGCATGCAAATGGTGCTTTTTGCAGAACGCGCACGTGGATTTCTACCAAACGACGTGCTAAGCATGCCGATGCTGCTCTTTTTAGCACCCGCGCACGGATTTGTGCGAAAACGCGTTTTAAGCATGCACATGCATCTTTTGGTAGACGCGGATGAAGTTTTCTGCAAAACCACAAGATGTGCATGCAAATGGTTCTTTTGGCAGAACGCGCACGTGGATGTCCATCAAACGACGTGCTAAGCATGCCGATGCTGCTCTTTTTAGCACCCGCGCACGCATTTGTGCGAAAACGCGTTTTAAGCATGCACATGCATCTTTTGGTAGACGCGGATGAAGTTTTCTGCAAAACCACAAGATGTGCATGCAAATGGTGCTTTTTGCAGAACGCGCCCGTGGATTTCTACCAAACGACGTGCTAAGCTTGCCGATGCTGCTCTTTTTAGCACCCGCGCACGGATTTGTGCGAAAACGCGTTTTAAGCATGCACATGCATCTTTTGGTAGACGCGGATGAAGTTTTCTGCAAAACCACAAGATGTGCATGCAAATGGTGCTTTTGGCAGAACGCGCACGTGGATTTCTACCAAACGACGTGCTAAGCATGCCGATGCTGCTCTTTTTAGCACCCGCGCACGCATTTGTGCGAAAACGCGTTTTAAGCATGCACATGCATCTTTTGGTAGACGCGGATGAAGTTTTCTGCAAAACCACAAGATGTGCATGCAAATGGTGCTTTTTGCAGAACGCGCACGTGGATTTCTACCAAACGACGTGCTAAGCATGCCCATGCTGCTCTTTTTAGCACCCGCGCACGGATTTGTGCGAAAACGCGTTTTAAGCATGCACATGCATCTTTTGGTAGACGCGGATGAAGTTTTCTGCAAAACCACAAGATGTGCATGCAAATGGTGCTTTTGGCAGAACGCGCACGTGGATGTCCATCAAACGACGTGCTAAGCATGCCGATGCTGCTCTTTTTAGCACCCGCGCACGCATTTGTGCGAAAACGCGTTTTAAGCATGCACATGCATCTTTTGGTAGACGCGGATGAAGTTTTCTGCAAAACCACAAGATGTGCATGCAAATGGTGCGTTTTGCAGAACGCGCTCGTGGATTTCTACCAAACGACGTGCAAAGCATGCCGATGCTGCTCTTTTTAGCACCCGCGCACGGATTTGTGCGAAAACGCGTTTTAAGCATGCACATGCATCTTTTGGTAGACGCGGATGAAGTTTTCTGCAAAACCACAAGATGTGCATGCAAATGGTGCTTTTTGCAGAACGCGCTCGTGGATTTCTACCAAACGACGTGCAAAGCATGCCGATGCTGCTCTTTTTAGCACTCGCGCACGCATTTGTGCGAAAACGCGTTTTAAGCATGCACATGCATCTTTTGGTAGACGCGGATGAAGTTTTCTGCAAAACCACAAGATGTGCATGCAAATGGTGCTTTTTGCAGAACGCGCACGTGGATTTCTACCAAACGACGTGCTAAGCATGCCGATGCTGCTCTTTTTAGCACCCGCGCACGGATTTGTGCGAAAACGCGTTTTAAGCATGCACATGCATCTTTTGGTAGACGCGGATGAAGTTTTCTGCAAAACCACAAGATGTGCATGCAAATGGTGCTTTTTGCAGAACGCGCACGTGGATTTCTACGAAACGACGTGCTAAGCATGCCGATGCTGCTCTTTTTAGCACCCGCGCACGCATTTGTGCGAAAACGCGTTTTAAGCATGCGCATGCATCTTTTGGTAGACGCGGATGAAGTTTTCTGCAAAACCACAAGATGTGCATGCAAATGGTGCTTTTTGCAGAACGCGCACGTGGATTTCTACCAAACGACGTGCTAAGCATGCCGATGCTGCTATTTTTAGCACCCGCGCACGCATTTGTGCGAAAACGCGTTTTAAGCATGCACATGCATCTTGGTAGACGCGGATGAAGTTTTCTGCAAAACCACAAGATGTGCATGCAAATGGTGCTTTTTGCAGAACGCGCACGTGGATTTCTACCAAACGACGGGCTAAGCATGCCGATGCTGCTCTTTTTAGCACCCGCGCACGCATTTGTGCGAAAACGCGTTTTAAGCATGCACATGCATCTTTTGGTAGACGCGGATGAAGTTTTCTGCAAAACCACAAGATGTGCATGCAAATGGTGCTTTTTGCAGAACGCGCACGTGGATTTCTACCAAACGACGTGCTAAGCATGCCGATGCTGCTCTTTTTAGCACCCGCGCACGGATTTGTGCGAAAACGCGTTTTAAGCATGCACATGCATCTTTTGGTAGACGCGGATGAAGTTTTCTGCAAAACCACAAGATGTGCATGCAAATGGTGCTTTTGGCAGAACGCGCACGTGGATGTCCATCAAACGACGTGCTAAGCAGCCCGATGCTGCTCTTTTTAGCACCCGCGCACGCATTTGTGCGAAAACGCGTTTTAAGCATGCACATGCATCTTTTGGTAGACGCGGATGAAGTTTTCTGCAAAACCACAAGATGTGCATGCAAATGGTGCTTTTTGCAGAACGCGCTCGTGGATTTCTACCAAACGACGTGCAAAGCATGCCGATGCTGCTCTTTTTAGCACCCGCGCACGCATTTGTGCGAAAACGCGTTTTAAGCATGCACATGCATCTTTTGGTAGACGCGGATGAAGTTTTCTGCAAAACCACAAGATGTGCATGCAAATGGTGCTTTTTGCAGAACGCGCTCGTGGATTTCTACCAAACGACGTGCAAAGCATGCCGATGCTGCTCTTTTTAGCACCCGCGCACGCATTTGTGCGAAAACGCGTTTTGAGCATGCACATGCATCTTTTGGTAGACGCGGATGAAGTTTTCTGCAAAACCACAAGATGTGCATGCAAATGGTGCTTTTTGCAGAACGCGCTCGTGGAATTCTACCAAACGACGTGCTAAGCATGCCGATGCTGCTCTTTTTAGCACTCGCGCACGCATTTGTGCGAAAACGCGTTTTAAGCATGCACATGCATCTTTTGGTAGACGCGGATGAAGTTTTCTGCAAAACCACAAGATGTGCATGCAAATCGTGCTTTTTGCAGAACGCGCACGTGGATTTCAACCAAACGACGTGCTAAGCATGCCGATGCTGCTCTTTTTAGCACCCGCGCACGGATTTGTGCGAAAACGCGTTTTAAGCATGCACATGCATCTTTTGGTAGACGCGGATGAAGTTTTCTGCAAAACCACAAGATGTGCATGCAAATGGTGCTTTTGGCAGAACGCGCACGTGGATTTCTACCAAACGACGTGCTAAGCATGCCGATGCTGCTCTTTTTAGCACCCGCGCACGCATTTGTGCGAAAACGCGTTTTAAGCATGCACATGCATCTTTTGGTAGACGCGGATGACGTTTTCTGCAAAACCACAAGATGTGCATGCAAATGGTGCTTTTTGCAGAACGCGCTCGTGGATTTCTACCAAACGACGTGCTAAGCATGCCGATGCTGCTCTTTTTAGCACCCGCGACGCATTTGTGCGAAAACGCGTTTTAAGCATGCACATGCATCTTTTGGTAGACGCGGATGAAGTTTTCTGCAAAACCACAAGATGTGCATGCAAATGGTGCTTTTTGCAGAACGCGCACGTGGATTTCTACCAAACGACGTGCTAAGCATGCCGATGCTGCTCTTTTTAGCACCCGCGCACGGATTTGTGCGAAAACGCGTTTTAAGCATGCACATGCATCTTTTGGTAGACGCGGATGAAGTTTTCAGCAAAACCACAAGATGTGCATGCAAATGGTGCTTTTTGCAGAACGCGCACGTGGATTTCTACCAAACGACGTGCTAAGCATGCCGATGCTGCTCTTTTTAGCACCCGCGCACGGATTTGTGCGAAAACGCGTTTTAAGCATGCACATGCATCTTTTGGTAGACGCGGATGAAGTTTTCTGCAAAACCACAAGATGTGCATGCAAATGGTGCTTTTTGCAGAACGCGCTCGTGGATTTCTACCAAACGACGTGCTAAGCATGCCGATGCTGCTCTTTTTAGCACCCGCACACGCATTTGTGCGAAAACGCGTTTTAGGCATGCACATGCATCTTTTGGTAGACGCGGATGAAGTTTTCTGCAAAACCACAAGATGTGCATGCAAATGGTGCTTTTTAACGCGCTCGTGGATTTCTACCAAACGACGTGCTAAGCATGCCGATGCTGCTCTTTTTTAGCACTCGCGCACGCATTTGTGCGAAAACGCGTTTTAAGCATGCACATGCATCTTTTGGTAGACGCGGATGAAGTTTTCTGCAAAACCACAAGATGTGCATGCAAATCGTGCTTTTTGCAGAACGCGCACGTGGATTTCTACCAAACGACGTGCTAAGCATGCCGATGCTGCTCTTTTTAGCACCCGCGCACGGATTTGTGCGAAAACGCGTTTTAGGCATGCACATGCATCTTTTGGTAGACGCGGATGAAGTTTTCTGCAAAACCACAAGATGTGCATGCAAATGGTGCTTTTTAACGCGCTCGTGGATTTCTACCAAACGACGTGCTAAGCATGCCGATGCTGCTCTTTTTTAGCACTCGCGCACGCATTTGTGCGAAAACGCGTTTTAAGCATGCACATGCATCTTTTGGTAGACGCGGATGAAGTTTTCTGCAAAACCACAAGATGTGCATGCAAATGGTGCTTTTGGCAGAACGCGCACGTGGATTTCTACCAAACGACGTGCAAAGCATGCCGATGCTGCTCTTTTTAGCACCCGCGCACGCATTTGTGCGAAAACGCGTTTTAAGCATGCACATGCATCTTTTGGTAGACGCGGATGAAGTTTTCTGCAAAACCACAAGATGTGCATGCAAATGGTGCTTTTTGCAGAACGCGCTCGTGGATTTCTACCAAACGACGTGCTAAGCATGCCGATGCTGCTCTTTTTAGCACTCGCGCACGCATTTGTGCGAAAACGCGTTTTAAGCATGCACATGCATCTTTTGGTAGACGCGGATGAAGTTTTCTGCAAAACCACAAGATGTGCATGCAAATGGTGCTTTTTGCAGAACGCGCACGTGGATTTCTACCAAACGACGTGCTAAGCATGCCGATGCTGCTCTTTTTAGCACCCGCGCACGGATTTGTGCGAAAACGCGTTTTAAGCATGCACATACATCTTTTGGTAGACGCGGATGAAGTTTTCTGCAAAACCACAAGATGTGCATGCAAATGGTGCTTTTGGCAGAACGCGCACGTGGATTTCTACCAAACGACGTGCAAAGCATGCCGATGCTGCTCTTTTTAGCACCCGCGCACGCATTTGTGCGAAAACGCGTTTTAAGCATGCACATGCATCTTTTGGTAGACGCGGATGAAGTTTTCTGCAAAACCACAAGATGTGCATGCAAATGGTGCTTTTTGCAGAACGCGCTCGTGGATTTCTACCAAACAACGTGCTAAGCATGCCGATGCTGCTCTTTTTAGCACTCGCGCACGCATTTGTGCGAAAACGCGTTTTAAGCATGCACATGCATCTTTTGGTAGACGCGGATGAAGTTTTCTGCAAAACCACAAGATGTGCATGCAAATCGTGCTTTTTGCAGAACGCGCACGTGGATTTCTACCAAACGACGTGCTAAGCATGCCGATGCTGCTCTTTTTAGCACCCGCGCACGGATTTGTGCGAAAACGCGTTTTAAGCATGCACATGCATCTTTTGGTAGACGCGGATGAAGTTTTCTGCAAAACCACAAGATGTGCATGCAAATGGTGCTTTTTGCAGAACGCGCACGTGGATTTCTACCTAACGACGTGCTAAGCATGCCGATGCTGCTCTTTTTAGCACCCGCGCACGGATTTGTGCGAAAACGCGTTTTAAGCATGCACATGCATCTTTTGGTAGACGCGGATGAAGTTTTCTGCAAAACCACAAGATGTGCATGCAAATGGTGCTTTTGGCAGAACGCGCACGTGGATTTCTACCAAACGACGTGCTAAGCATGCCGATGCTGCTCTTTTTAGCACCCGCGCACGCATTTGTGCGAAAACGCGTTTTAAGCATGCACATGCATCTTTTGGTAGACGCGGATGACGTTTTCTGCAAAACCACAAGATGTGCATGCAAATGGTGCTTTTTGCAGAACGCGCTCGTGGATTTCTACCAAACGACGTGCTAAGCATGCCGATGCTGCTCTTTTTAGCACCCGCACACGCATTTGTGCGAAAACGCGTTTTAAGCATGCACATGCATCTTTTGGTAGACGCGGATGAAGTTTTCTGCAAAACCACAAGATGTGCATGCAAATGGTGCTTTTGGCAGAACGCGCACGTGGATTTCTACCAAACGACGTGCTAAGCATGCTGATGCTGCTCTTTTTAGCACCCGCGCACGCATTTGTGCGAAAACGCGTTTTAAGCATGCACATGCATCTTTTGGTAGACGCGGATGAAGTTTTCTGCAAAACCACAAGATGTGCATGCAAATGGTGCTTTTTGCAGAACGCGCTCGTGGATTTCTACCAAACGACGTGCTAAGCATGCCGATGCTGCTCTTTTTAGCACCCGCGCACGCATTTGTGCGAAAACGCGTTTTAAGCATGCACATGCATCTTTTGGTAGACGCGGATGAAGTTTTCTGCAAAACCACAAGATGTGCATGCAAATGGTGCTTTTTGCAGAACGCGCACGTGGATTTCTACCAAACGACGTGCTAAGCATGCCGATGCTGCTCTTTTTAGCACCCGCGCACGGATTTGTGCGAAAACGCGTTTTAAGCATGCACATGCATCTTTTGGTAGACGCGGATGAAGTTTTCTGCAAAACCACAAGATGTGCATGCAAATGGTGCTTTTTGCAGAACGCGCACGTGGATTTCTACCAAACGACGTGCTAAGCATGCCGATGCTGCTCTTTTTAGCACCCGCGCACGCATTTGTGCGAGAACGCGTTTTAAGCATGCACATGCATCTTTTGGTAGACGCGGATGAAGTTTTCTGCAAAACGACAAGATGTGCATGCAAATGGTGCTTTTTGCAAAACGCGCACGTGGATTTCTACCAAACGACGTGCTAAGCATGCCGATGCTGCTCTTTTTAGCACCCGCGCACGCATTTGTGCGAAAACGCGTTTTAAGCATGCACATGCATCTTTTGGTAGACGCGGATGAAGTTTTCTGCAAAACCACAAGATGTGCATGCAAATGGTGCTTTTTGCAGAACGCGCACGTGGATTTCTACCAAACGACGTGCTAAGCATGCCGATGCTGCTCTTTTTAGCACCCGCGCACGCATTTGTGCGAAAACGCGTTTTAAGCATGCACATGCATCTTTTGGTAGACGCGGATGAAGTTTTCTGCAAAACCACAAGATGTGCATGCAAATGGTGCTTTTTGCAGAACGCGCACGTGGATTTCTACCAAACGACGTGCTAAGCTTGCCGATGCTGCTCTTTTTAGCACCTGCGCACGGATTTGTGCGAAAACGCGTTTTAAGCATGCACATGCATCTTTTGGTAGACGCGGATGAAGTTTTCTGCAAAACCACAAGATGTGCATGCAAATGGTGCTTTTTGCAGAACGCGCACGTGGATTTCTACCAAACGACGTGCTAAGCATGCCGATGCTGCTATTTTTAGCACCCGCGCACGGATTTGTGCGAAAACGCGTTTTAAGCATGCACATGCATCTTTTGGTAGACGCGGATGAAGTTTTCTGCAAAACCACAAGATGTGCATGCAAATGGTGCTTTTGGCAGAACGCGCACGTGGATTTCTACCAAACGACGTGCTAAGCATGCCGATGCTGCTCTTTTTAGCACCCGCGCACGGATTTGTGCGAAAACGCGTTTTAAGCATGCACATGCATCTTTTGGTAGACGCGGATGAAGTTTTCTGCAAAACCACAAGATGTGCATGCAAATGGTGCTTTTTGCAGAACGCGCACGTGGATTTCTACCAAACGACGTGCTAAGCATGCCGATGCTGCTCTTTTTAGCACCCGCGCACGCATTTGTGCGAGAACGCGTTTTAAGCATGCACATGCATCTTTTGGTAGACGCGGATGAAGTTTTCTGCAAAACGACAAGATGTGCATGCAAATGGTGCTTTTTGCAAAACGCGCACGTGGATTTCTACCAAACGACGTGCTAAGCATGCCGATGCTGCTCTTTTTAGCACCCGCGCACGCATTTGTGCGAAAACGCGTTTTAAGCATGCACATGCATCTTTTGGTAGACGCGGATGAAGTTTTCTGCAAAACCACAAGATGTGCATGCAAATGGTGCTTTTTGCAGAACGCGCACGTGGATTTCTACCAAACGACGTGCTAAGCATGCCGATGCTGCTCTTTTTAGCACCCGCGCACGCATTTGTGCGAAAACGCGTTTTAAGCATGCACATGCATCTTTTGGTAGACGCGGATGAAGTTTTCTGCAAAACCACAAGATGTGCATGCAAATGGTGCTTTTTGCAGAACGCGCACGTGGATTTCTACCAAACGACGTGCTAAGCTTGCCGATGCTGCTCTTTTTAGCACCTGCGCACGGATTTGTGCGAAAACGCCGTTTTAAGCATGCACATGCATCTTTTGGTAGACGCGGATGAAGTTTTCTGCAAAACCACAAGATGTGCATGCAAATGGTGCTTTTTGCAGAACGCGCACGTGGATTTCTACCAAACGACGTGCTAAGCATGCCGATGCTGCTATTTTTAGCACCCGCGCACGGATTTGTGCGAAAACGCGTTTTAAGCATGCACATGCATCTTTTGGTAGACGCGGATGAAGTTTTCTGCAAAACCACAAGATGTGCATGCAAATGGTGCTTTTGGCAGAACGCGCACGTGGATTTCTACCAAACGACGTGCTAAGCATGCCGATGCTGCTCTTTTTAGCACCCGCGCACGCATTTGTGGGAAAACGCGTTTTAAGCATGCACATGCATCTTTTGGTAGACGCGGATGAAGTTTTCTGCAAAACCACAAGATGTGCATGCAAATGGTGCTTTTTGCAGAACGCGCACGTGGATTTCTACCAAACGACGTGCTAAGCATGCCGATGCTGCTCTTTTTAGCACCCGCGCACGCATTTGTGCGAAAATGCGTTTTAAGCATGCACATGCATCTTTTGGTAGACGCGGATGAAGTTTTCTGCAAAACCACAAGATGTGCATGCAAATGGTGCTTTTTGCAGAACGCGCACGTGGATTTCTACCAAACGACGTGCTAAGCATGCCGATGCTGCTCTTTTTAGCACCCGCGCACGCATTTGTGCGAAAACGCGTTTTAAGCATGCACATGCATCTTTTGGTAGACGCAATGAAGTTTTCTGCAAAACCACAAGATGTGCATGCAAATGGTGCTTTTTGCAGAACGCGCACGTGGATTTCTACCAAACGACGTGCTAAGCATGCCGATGCTGCTCTTTTTAGCACCCGCGCACGGATTTGTGCGAAAACGCGTTTTAAGCATGCACATGCATCTTTTGGTAGACGCGGATGAAGTTTTCGGCAAAACCACAAGATGTGCATGCAAATGGTGCTTTTGGCAGAACGCGCACGTGGATTTCTACCAAACGACGTGCTAAGCATGCCGATGCTGCTCTTTTTAGCACCCGCGCACGCATTTGTGCGAAAACGCGTTTTAAGCATGCACATGCATCTTTTGGTAGACGCGGATGAAGTTTTCTGCAAAACCACAAGATGTGCATGCAAATGGTGCTTTTAGCAGAACGCGCTCGTGGATTTCTACCAAACGACGTGCTAAGCATGCCGATGCTGCTCTTTTTATCACCCGCGCACGCATTTGTGCGAAAACGCGTTTTAAGCATGCACATGCATCTTTTGGTAGACGCGGATGAAGTTTTCTGCAAAACCACAACATGTGCATGCAAATGGTGCTTTTGGCAGAACGCGCACGTGGATTTCTACCAAACGACGTGCTAAGCATGCCGATGCTGCTCTTTTTAGCACCCGCGCACGCATTTGTGCGAAAACGCGTTTTAAGCATGCACATGCATCTTTTGGTAGACGCGGATGAAGTTTTCTGCAAAACCACAAGATGTGCATGCAAATGGTGCTTTTGGCAGAACGCGCACGTGGATGTCCATCAAACGACGTGCTAAGCATGCCGATGCTGCTCTTTTTAGCACCCGCGCACGCATTTGTGCGAAAACGCGTTTTAAGCATGCACATGCATCTTTTGGTAGACGCGGATGAAGTTTTCTGCAAAACCACAAGATGTGCATGCAAATGGTGCTTTTTGCAGAACGCGCTCGTGGATTTCTACCAAACGACGTGCAAAGCATGCCGATGCTGCTCTTTTTAGCATCCGCGCACGCATTTGTGCGAAAACGCGTTTTAAGCATGCACATGCATCTTTTGGTAGACGCGGATGAAGTTTTCTGCAAAACCACAATATGTGCATGCAAATGGTGCTTTTTGCAGAACGCGCTCGTGGATTTCTACCAAACGACGTGCTAAGCATGCCGATGCTGCTCTTTTTAGCACTCGCGCACGCATTTGTGCGAAAACGCGTTTTAAGCATGCACATGCATCTTTTGGTAGACGCGGATGAAGTTTTCTGCAAAACCACAAGATGTGCATGCAAATGGTGCTTTTTGCAGAACGCGCACGTGGATTTCTACCAAACGACGTGCTAAGCATGCCGATGCTGCTCTTTTTAGCACCCGCGCACGGACTTGTGCGAAAACGCGTTTTAAGCATGCACATGCATCTTTTGGTAGACGCGGATGAAGTTTTCTGCAAAACCACAAGATGTGCATGCAAATGGTGCTTTTTGCAGAACGCGCACGTGGATTTCTACCAAACGACGTGCTAAGCATGCCGATGCTGCTCTTTTTAGCACCCGCGCATGCATTTGTGCGAAAACGCGTTTTAAGCATGCACATGCATCTTTTGGTAGACGCGGATGAAGTTTTCTGCAAAACCACAAGATGTGCATGCAAATGGCGCTTTTTGCAGAACGCGCACGTGGATTTCTACCAAACGACGTGCTAAGCATGCCGATGCTGCTATTTTTAGCACCCGCGCACGCATTTGTGCGAAAACGCGTTTTAAGCATGCACATGCATCTTGGTAGACGCGGATGAAGTTTTCTGCAAAACCACAAGATGTGCATGCAAATGGTGCTTTTTGCAGAACGCGCACGTGGATTTCTACCAAACGACGTGCTAAGCATGCCGATGCTGCTCTTTTTAGCACCCGCGCACGCATTTGTGCGAAAACGCGTTTTAAGCATGCACATGCATCTTTTGGTAGACGCGGATGAAGTTTTCTGCAAAACCACAAGATGTGCATGCAAATGGTGCTTTTTGCAGAACGCGCACGTGGATTTCTACCAAACGAAGTGCTAAGCATGCCGATGCTGCTCTTTTTAGCACCCGCGCACGGATTTGTGCGAAAACGCGTTTTAAGCATGCACATGCATCTTTTGGTAGACGCGGATGAAGTTTTCTGCAAAACCACAAGATGTGCATGCAAATGGTGCTTTTGGCAGAACGCGCACGTGGATGTCCATCAAACGACGTGCTAAGCATGCCGATGCTGCTCTTTTTAGCACCCGCGCACGCATTTGTGCGAAAACGCGTTTTAAGCATGCACATGCATCTTTTGGTAGACGCGGATGAAGTTTTCTGCAAAACCACAAGATGTGCATGCAAATGGTGCTTTTTGCAGAACGCGCTCGTGGATTTCTACCAAACGACGTGCAAAGCATGCCGATGCTGCTCTTTTTAGCACCCGCGCACGCATTTGTGCGAAAACGCGTTTTAAGCATGCACATGCATCTTTTGGTAGACGCGGATGAAGTTTTCTGCAAAACCACAAGATGTGCATGCAAATGGTGCTTTTTGCAGAACGCGCTCGTGGATTTCTACCAAACGACGTGCTAAGCATGCCGATGCTGCTCTTTTTAGCACTCGCGCACGCATTTGTGCGAAAACGCGTTTTAAGCATGCACATGCATCTTTTGGTAGACGCGGATGAAGTTTTCTGCAAAACCACAAGATGTGCATGCAAATCGTGCTTTTTGCAGAACGCGCACGTGGATTTCTACCAAACGACGTGCTAAGCATGCCGATGCTGCTCTTTTTAGCACCCGCGCACGGATTTGTGCGAAAACGCGTTTTAAGCATGCACATGCATCTTTTGGTAGACGCGGATGAAGTTTTCTGCAAAACCACAAGATGTGCATGCAAATGGTGCTTTTTGCAGAACGCGCACGTGGATTTCTACCAAACGACGTGCTAAGCATGCCGATGCTGCTCTTTTTAGCACCCGCGCACGGATTTGTGCGAAAACGCGTTTTAAGCATGCACATGCATCTTTTGGTAGACGCGGATGAAGTTTTCTGCAAAACCACAAGATGTGCATGCAAATGGTGCTTTTGGCAGAACGCGCACGTGGATGTCCATCAAACGACGTGCTAAGCATGCCGATGCTGCTCTTTTTAGCACCCGCGCACGCATTTGTGCGAAAACGCGTTTTAAGCATGCACATGCATCTTTTGGTAGACGCGGATGAAGTTTTCTGCAAAACCACAAGATGTGCATGCAAATGGTGCTTTTTGCAGAACGCGCTCGTGGAATTCTACCAAACGACGTGCTAAGCATGCCGATGCTGCTCTTTTTAGCACCCGCGCACGGATTTGTGCGAAAACGCGTTTTAAGCATGCACATGCATCTTTTGGTAGACGCGGATGAAGTTTTCTGCAAAACCACAACATGTGCATGCAAATGGTGCTTTTGGCAGAACGCGCACGTGGATTTCTACCAAACGACGTGCTAAGCATGCCGATGCTGCTCTTTTTAGCACCCGCGCACGCATTTGTGCGAAAACGCGTTTTAAGCATGCACATGCATCTTTTGGTAGACGCGGATGAAGTTTTCTGCAAAACCACAAGATGTGCATGCAAATGGTGCTTTTGGCAGAACGCGCACGTGGATGTCCATCAAACGACGTGCTAAGCATGCCGATGCTGCTCTTTTTAGCACCCGCGCACGCATTTGTGCGAAAACGCGTTTTAAGCATGCACATGCATCTTTTGGTAGACGCGGATGAAGTTTTCTGCAAAACCACAAGATGTGCATGCAAATGGTGCTTTTTGCAGAACGCGCTCGTGGATTTCTACCAAACGACGTGCAAAGCATGCCGATGCTGCTCTTTTTAGCATCCGCGCACGCAATTGTGCGAAAACGCGTTTTAAGCATGCACATGCATCTTTTGGTAGACGCGGATGAAGTTTTCTGCAAAACCACAAGATGTGCATGCAAATGGTGCTTTTTGCAGAACGCGCACGTGGATTTCTACCAAACGACGTGCTAAGCATGCCGATGCTGCTCTTTTTAGCACCCGCGCACGGATTTGTGCGAAAACGCGTTTTAAGCATGCACATGCATCTTTTGGTAGACGCGGATGAAGTTTTCTGCAAAACCACAAGATGTGCATGCAAATGGTGCTTTTTGCAGAACGCGCTCGTGGATTTCTACCAAACGACGTGCAAAGCATGCCGATGCTGCTCTTTTTAGCACTCGCGCACGCATTTGTGCGAAAACGCGTTTTAAGCATGCACATGCATCTTTTGGTAGACGCGGATGAAGTTTTCTGCAAAACCACAAGATGTGCATGCAAATGGTGCTTTTTGCAGAACGCGCACGTGGATTTCTACCAAACGACGTGCTAAGCATGCCGATGCTGCTCTTTTTAGCACCCGCGCACGGATTTGTGCGAAAACGCGTTTTAAGCATGCACATGCATCTTTTGGTAGACGCGGATGAAGTTTTCTGCAAAACCACAAGATGTGCATGCAAATGGTGCTTTTTGCAGAACGCGCACGTGGATTTCTACCAAACGACGTGCTAAGCATGCCGATGCTGCTCTTTTTAGCACCCGCGCACGGATTTGTGCGAAAACGCGTTTTAAGCATGCACATGCATCTTTTGGTAGACGCGGATGAAGTTTTCTGCAAAACCACAAGATGTGCATGCAAATGGTGCTTTTGGCAGAACGCGCACGTGGATGTCCATCAAACGACGTGCTAAGCATGCCGATGCTGCTCTTTTTAGCACCCGCGCACGCATTTGTGCGAAAACGCGTTTTAAGCATGCACATGCATCTTTTGGTAGACGCGGATGAAGTTTTCTGCAAAACCACAAGATGTGCATGCAAATGGTGCTTTTTGCAGAACGCGCTCGTGGAATTCTACCAAACGACGTGCTAAGCATGCCGATGCTGCTCTTTTTAGCACCCGCGCACGGATTTGTGCGAAAACGCGTTTTAAGCATGCACATGCATCTTTTGGTAGACGCGGATGAAGTTTTCTGCAAAACCACAACATGTGCATGCAAATGGTGCTTTTGGCAGAACGCGCACGTGGATTTCTACCAAACGACGTGCTAAGCATGCCGATGCTGCTCTTTTTAGCACCCGCGCACGCATTTGTGCGAAAACGCGTTTTAAGCATGCACATGCATCTTTTGGTAGACGCGGATGAAGTTTTCTGCAAAACCACAAGATGTGCATGCAAATGGTGCTTTTGGCAGAACGCGCACGTGGATGTCCATCAAACGACGTGCTAAGCATGCCGATGCTGCTCTTTTTAGCACCCGCGCACGCATTTGTGCGAAAACGCGTTTTAAGCATGCACATGCATCTTTTGGTAGACGCGGATGAAGTTTTCTGCAAAACCACAAGATGTGCATGCAAATGGTGCTTTTTGCAGAACGCGCTCGTGGATTTCTACCAAACGACGTGCAAAGCATGCCGATGCTGCTCTTTTTAGCATCCGCGCACGCAATTGTGCGAAAACGCGTTTTAAGCATGCACATGCATCTTTTGGTAGACGCGGATGAAGTTTTCTGCAAAACCACAAGATGTGCATGCAAATGGTGCTTTTTGCAGAACGCGCACGTGGATTTCTACCAAACGACGTGCTAAGCATGCCGATGCTGCTCTTTTTAGCACCCGCGCACGGATTTGTGCGAAAACGCGTTTTAAGCATGCACATGCATCTTTTGGTAGACGCGGATGAAGTTTTCTGCAAAACCACAAGATGTGCATGCAAATGGTGCTTTTTGCAGAACGCGCTCGTGGATTTCTACCAAACGACGTGCAAAGCATGCCGATGCTGCTCTTTTTAGCACTCGCGCACGCATTTGTGCGAAAACGCGTTTTAAGCATGCACATGCATCTTTTGGTAGACGCGGATGAAGTTTTCTGCAAAACCACAAGATGTGCATGCAAATGGTGCTTTTTGCAGAACGCGCACGTGGATTTCTACCAAACGACGTGCTAAGCATGCCGATGCTGCTCTTTTTAGCACCCGCGCACGGATTTGTGCGAAAACGCGTTTTAAGCATGCACATGCATCTTTTGGTAGACGCGGATGAAGTTTTCTGCAAAACCACAAGATGTGCATGCAAATGGTGCTTTTTGCAGAACGCGCACGTGGATTTCTACGAAACGACGTGCTAAGCATGCCGATGCTGCTCTTTTTAGCACCCGCGCACGCATTTGTGCGAAAACGCGTTTTAAGCATGCACATGCATCTTTTGGTAGACGCGGATGAAGTTTTCTGCAAAACCACAAGATGTGCATGCAAATGGTGCTTTTTGCAGAACGGGCACGTGGATTTCTACCAAACGACGTGCTAAGCATGCCGATGCTGCTATTTTTAGCACCCGCGCACGCATTTGTGCGAAAACGCGTTTTAAGCATGCACATGCATCTTGGTAGACGCGGATGAAGTTTTCTGCAAAACCACAAGATGTGCATGCAAATGGTGCTTTTTGCAGAACGCGCACGTGGATTTCTACCAAACGACGGGCTAAGCATGCCGATGCTGCTCTTTTTAGCACCCGCGCACGCATTTGTGCGAAAACGCGTTTTAAGCATGCACATGCATCTTTTGGTAGACGCGGATGAAGTTTTCTGCAAAACCACAAGATGTGCATGCAAATGGTGCTTTTTGCAGAACGCGCTCGTGGATTTCTACCAAACGACGTGCTAAGCATGCCGATGCTGCTCTTTTTAGCACTCGCGCACGCATTTGTGCGAAAACGCGTTTTAAGCATGCACATGCATCTTTTGGTAGACGCGGATGAAGTTTTCTGCAAAACCACAAGATGTGCATGCAAATCGTGCTTTTTGCAGAACGCGCACGTGGATTTCTACCAAACGACGTGCTAAGCATGCCGATGCTGCTCTTTTTAGCACCCGCGCACGGATTTGTGCGAAAACGCGTTTTAAGCATGCACATGCATCTTTTGGTAGACGCGGATGAAGTTTTCTGCAAAACCACAAGATGTGCATGCAAATGGTGCTTTTTGCAGAACGCGCACGTGGATTTCTACCAAACGACGTGCTAAGCATGCCGATGCTGCTCTTTTTAGCACCCGCGCACGGATTTGTGCGAAAACGCGTTTTAAGCATGCACATGCATCTTTTGGTAGACGCGGATGAAGTTTTCTGCAAAACCACAAGATGTGCATGCAAATGGTGCTTTTGGCAGAACGCGCACGTGGATGTCCATCAAACGACGTGCTAAGCATGCCGATGCTGCTCTTTTTAGCACCCGCGCACGCATTTGTGCGAAAACGCGTTTTAAGCATGCACATGCATCTTTTGGTAGACGCGGATGAAGTTTTCTGCAAAACCACAAGATGTGCATGCAAATGGTGCTTTTTGCAGAACGCGCACGTGGATTTCTACCAAACGACGTGCTAAGCATGCCGATGCTGCTCTTTTTAGCACCCGCGCACGGATTTGTGCGAAAACGCGTTTTAAGCATGCACATGCATCTTTTGGTAGACGCGGATGAAGTTTTCTGCAAAACCACAAGATGTGCATGCAAATGGTGCTTTTTGCAGAACGCGCACGTGGATTTCTACCAAACGACGTGCTAAGCATGCCGATGCTGCTCTTTTTAGCACCCGCGCATGCATTTGTGCGAAAACGCGTTTTAAGCATGCACATGCATCTTTTGGTAGACGCGGATGAAGTTTTCTGCAAAACCACTAGATGTGCATGCAAATGGCGCTTTTTGCAGAACGCGCACGTGGATTTCTACCAAACGACGTGCTAAGCATGCCGATGCTGCTCTTTTTAGCACCCGCGCACGCATTTGTGCGAAAACGCGTTTTAAGCATGCACATGCATCTTGGTAGACGCGGATGAAGTTTTCTGCAAAACCACAAGATGTGCATGCAAATGGTGCTTTTTGCAGAACGCGCACGTGGATTTCTACCAAACGACGTGCTAAGCATGCCGATGCTGCTCTTTTTAGCACCCGCGCACGCATTTGTGCGAAAACGCGTTTTAAGCATGCACATGCATCTTTTGGTAGACGCGGATGAAGTTTTCTGCAAAACCACAAGATGTGCATGCAAATGGTGCTTTTTGCAGAACGCGCACGTGGATTTCTACCAAACGAAGTGCTAAGCATGCCGATGCTGCTCTTTTTAGCACCCGCGCACGGATTTGTGCGAAAACGCGTTTTAAGCATGCACATGCATCTTTTGGTAGACGCGGATGAAGTTTTCTGCAAAACCACAAGATGTGCATGCAAATGGTGCTTTTGGCAGAACGCGCACGTGGATGTCCATCAAACGACGTGCTAAGCATGCCGATGCTGCTCTTTTTAGCACCCGCGCACGCATTTGTGCGAAAACGCGTTTTAAGCATGCACATGCATCTTTTGGTAGACGCGGATGAAGTTTTCTGCAAAACCACAAGATGTGCATGCAAATGGTGCTTTTTGCAGAACGCGCTCGTGGATTTCTACCAAACGACGTGCTAAGCATGCCGATGCTGCTCTTTTTAGCACTCGCGCACGCATTTGTGCGAAAACGCGTTTTAAGCATGCACATGCATCTTTTGGTAGACGCGGATGAAGTTTTCTGCAAAACCACAAGATGTGCATGCAAATGGTGCTTTTTGCAGAACGCGCACGTGGATTTCTACCAAACGACGTGCTAAGCATGCCGATGCTGCTCTTTTTAGCACCCGCGCACGGATTTGTGCGAAAACGCGTTTTAAGCATGCACATGCATCTTTTGGTAGACGCGGATGAAGTTTTCTGCAAAACCACAAGATGTGCATGCAAATGGTGCTTTTTGCAGAACGCGCACGTGGATTTCTACCAAACGACGTGCTAAGCATGCCGATGCTGCTCTTTTTAGCACCCGCGCACGGATTTGTGCGAAAACGCGTTTTAAGCATGCACATGCATCTTTTGGTAGACGCGGATGAAGTTTTCTGCAAAACCACAAGATGTGCATGCAAATGGTGCTTTTGGCAGAACGCGCACGTGGATGTCCATCAAACGACGTGCTAAGCATGCCGATGCTGCTCTTTTTAGCACCCGCGCACGCATTTGTGCGAAAACGCGTTTTAAGCATGCACATGCATCTTTTGGTAGACGCGGATGAAGTTTTCTGCAAAACCACAAGATGTGCATGCAAATGGTGCTTTTTGCAGAACGCGCACGTGGATTTCTACCAAACGACGTGCTAAGCATGCCGATGCTGCTCTTTTTAGCACCCGCGCACGGATTTGTGCGAAAACGCGTTTTAAGCATGCACATGCATCTTTTGGTAGACGCGGATGAAGTTTTCTGCAAAACCACAAGATGTGCATGCAAATGGTGCTTTTTGCAGAACGCGCACGTGGATTTCTACCAAACGACGTGCTAAGCATGCCGATGCTGCTCTTTTTAGCACCCGCGCATGCATTTGTGCGAAAACGCGTTTTAAGCATGCACATGCATCTTTTGGTAGACGCGGATGAAGTTTTCTGCAAAACCACTAGATGTGCATGCAAATGGCGCTTTTTGCAGAACGCGCACGTGGATTTCTACCAAACGACGTGCTAAGCATGCCGATGCTGCTCTTTTTAGCACCCGCGCACGCATTTGTGCGAAAACGCGTTTTAAGCATGCACATGCATCTTGGTAGACGCGGATGAAGTTTTCTGCAAAACCACAAGATGTGCATGCAAATGGTGCTTTTTGCAGAACGCGCACGTGGATTTCTACCAAACGACGTGCTAAGCATGCCGATGCTGCTCTTTTTAGCACCCGCGCACGCATTTGTGCGAAAACGCGTTTTAAGCATGCACATGCATCTTTTGGTAGACGCGGATGAAGTTTTCTGCAAAACCACAAGATGTGCATGCAAATGGTGCTTTTTGCAGAACGCGCACGTGGATTTCTACCAAACGAAGTGCTAAGCATGCCGATGCTGCTCTTTTTAGCACCCGCGCACGGATTTGTGCGAAAACGCGTTTTAAGCATGCACATGCATCTTTTGGTAGACGCGGATGAAGTTTTCTGCAAAACCACAAGATGTGCATGCAAATGGTGCTTTTGGCAGAACGCGCACGTGGATGTCCATCAAACGACGTGCTAAGCATGCCGATGCTGCTCTTTTTAGCACCCGCGCACGCATTTGTGCGAAAACGCGTTTTAAGCATGCACATGCATCTTTTGGTAGACGCGGATGAAGTTTTCTGCAAAACCACAAGATGTGCATGCAAATGGTGCTTTTTGCAGAACGCGCTCGTGGATTTCTACCAAACGACGTGCTAAGCATGCCGATGCTGCTCTTTTTAGCACTCGCGCACGCATTTGTGCGAAAACGCGTTTTAAGCATGCACATGCATCTTTTGGTAGACGCGGATGAAGTTTTCTGCAAAACCACAAGATGTGCATGCAAATCGTGCTTTTTGCAGAACGCGCACGTGGATTTCTACCAAACGACGTGCTAAGCATGCCGATGCTGCTCTTTTTAGCACCCGCGCACGGATTTGTGCGAAAACGCGTTTTAAGCATGCACATGCATCTTTTGGTAGACGCGGATGAAGTTTTCTGCAAAACCACAAGATGTGCATGCAAATGGTGCTTTTTGCAGAACGCGCACGTGGATTTCTACCAAACGACGTGCTAAGCATGCCGATGCTGCTCTTTTTAGCACCCGCGCACGGATTTGTGCGAAAACGCGTTTTAAGCATGCACATGCATCTTTTGGTAGACGCGGATGAAGTTTTCTGCAAAACCACAAGATGTGCATGCAAATGGTGCTTTTGGCAGAACGCGCACGTGGATGTCCATCAAACGACGTGCTAAGCATGCCGATGCTGCTCTTTTTAGCACCCGCGCACGCATTTGTGCGAAAACGCGTTTTAAGCATGCACATGCATCTTTTGGTAGACGCGGATGAAGTTTTCTGCAAAACCACAAGATGTGCATGCAAATGGTGCTTTTTGCAGAACGCGCTCGTGGATTTCTACCAAACGACGTGCTAAGCATGCCGATGCTGCTCTTTTTAGCACCCGCGCACGCATTTGTGCGAAAACGCGTTTTAAGCATGCACATGCATCTTTTGGTAGACGCGGATGAAGTTTTCTGCAAAACCACAAGATGTGCATGCAAATGGTGCTTTTGGCAGAACGCGCACGTGGATGTCCATCAAACGACGTGCTAAGCATGCCGATGCTGCTCTTTTTAGCACCCGCGCACGCATTTGTGCGAAAACGCGTTTTAAGCATGCACATGCATCTTTTGGTAGACGCGGATGAAGTTTTCTGCAAAACCACAAGATGTGCATGCAAATGGTGCTTTTTGCAGAACGCGCTCGTGGATTTCTACCAAACGACGTGCAAAGCATGCCGATGCTGCTCTTTTTAGCATCCGCGCACGCAATTGTGCGAAAACGCGTTTTAAGCATGCACATGCATCTTTTGGTAGACGCGGATGAAGTTTTCTGCAAAACCACAAGATGTGCATGCAAATGGTGCTTTTTGCAGAACGCGCACGTGGATTTCTACCAAACGACGTGCTAAGCATGCCGATGCTGCTCTTTTTAGCACCCGCGCACGGATTTGTGCGAAAACGCGTTTTAAGCATGCACATGCATCTTTTGGTAGACGCGGATGAAGTTTTCTGCAAAACCACAAGATGTGCATGCAAATGGTGCTTTTTGCAGAACGCGCTCGTGGATTTCTACCAAACGACGTGCAAAGCATGCCAATGCTGCTCTTTTTAGCACTCGCGCACGCATTTGTGCGAAAACGCGTTTTAAGCATGCACATGCATCTTTTGGTAGACGCGGATGAAGTTTTCTGCAAAACCACAAGATGTGCATGCAAATGGTGCTTTTTGCAGAACGCGCACGTGGATTTCTACCAAACGACGTGCTAAGCATGCCGATGCTGCTCTTTTTAGCACCCGCGCACGGATTTGTGCGAAAACGCGTTTTAAGCATGCACATGCATCTTTTGGTAGACGCGGATGAAGTTTTCTGCAAAACCACAAGATGTGCATGCAAATGGTGCTTTTTGCAGAACGCGCACGTGGATTTCTACGAAACGACGTGCTAAGCATGCCGATGCTGCTCTTTTTAGCACCCGCGCACGCATTTGTGCGAAAACGCGTTTTAAGCATGCACATGCATCTTTTGGTAGACGCGGATGAAGTTTTCTGCAAAACCACAAGATGTGCATGCAAATGGTGCTTTTTGCAGAACGCGCACGTGGATTTCTACCAAACGACGTGCTAAGCATGCCGATGCTGCTATTTTTAGCACCCGCGCACGCATTTGTGCGAAAACGCGTTTTAAGCATGCACATGCATCTTGGTAGACGCGGATGAAGTTTTCTGCAAAACCACAAGATGTGCATGCAAATGGTGCTTTTTGCAGAACGCGCACGTGGATTTCTACCAAACGACGGGCTAAGCATGCCGATGCTGCTCTTTTTAGCACCCGCGCACGCATTTGTGCGAAAAGGCGTTTTAAGCATGCACATGCATCTTTTGGTAGACGCGGATGAAGTTTTCTGCAAAACCACAAGATGTGCATGCAAATGGTGCTTTTTGCAGAACGCGCTCGTGGATTTCTACCAAACGACGTGCTAAGCATGCCGATGCTGCTCTTTTTAGCACTCGCGCACGCATTTGTGCGAAAACGCGTTTTAAGCATGCACATGCATCTTTTGGTAGACGCGGATGAAGTTTTCTGCAAAACCACAAGATGTGCATGCAAATCGTGCTTTTTGCAGAACGCGCACGTGGATTTCTACCAAACGACGTGCTAAGCATGCCGATGCTGCTCTTTTTAGCACCCGCGCACGGATTTGTGCGAAAACGCGTTTTAAGCATGCACATGCATCTTTTGGTAGACGCGGATGAAGTTTTCTGCAAAACCACAAGATGTGCATGCAAATGGTGCTTTTTGCAGAACGCGCACGTGGATTTCTACCAAACGACGTGCTAAGCATGCCGATGCTGCTCTTTTTAGCACCCGCGCACGGATTTGTGCGAAAACGCGTTTTAAGCATGCACATGCATCTTTTGGTAGACGCGGATGAAGTTTTCTGCAAAACCACAAGATGTGCATGCAAATGGTGCTTTTGGCAGAACGCGCACGTGGATGTCCATCAAACGACGTGCTAAGCATGCCGATGCTGCTCTTTTTAGCACCCGCGCACGCATTTGTGCGAAAACGCGTTTTAAGCATGCACATGCATCTTTTGGTAGACGCGGATGAAGTTTTCTGCAAAACCACAAGATGTGCATGCAAATGGTGCTTTTTGCAGAACGCGCTCGTGGAATTCTACCAAACGACGTGCTAAGCATGCCGATGCTGCTCTTTTTAGCACCCGCGCACGGATTTGTGCGAAAACGCGTTTTAAGCATGCACATGCATCTTTTGGTAGACGCGGATGAAGTTTTCTGCAAAACCACAACATGTGCATGCAAATGGTGCTTTTGGCAGAACGCGCACGTGGATTTCTACCAAACGACGTGCTAAGCATGCCGATGCTGCTCTTTTTAGCACCCGCGCACGCATTTGTGCGAAAACGCGTTTTAAGCATGCACATGCATCTTTTGGTAGACGCGGATGAAGTTTTCTGCAAAACCACAAGATGTGCATGCAAATGGTGCTTTTGGCAGAACGCGCACGTGGATGTCCATCAAACGACGTGCTAAGCATGCCGATGCTGCTCTTTTTAGCACCCGCGCACGCATTTGTGCGAAAACGCGTTTTAAGCATGCACATGCATCTTTTGGTAGACGCGGATGAAGTTTTCTGCAAAACCACAAGATGTGCATGCAAATGGTGCTTTTTGCAGAACGCGCTCGTGGATTTCTACCAAACGACGTGCAAAGCATGCCGATGCTGCTCTTTTTAGCATCCGCGCACGCAATTGTGCGAAAACGCGTTTTAAGCATGCACATGCATCTTTTGGTAGACGCGGATGAAGTTTTCTGCAAAACCACAAGATGTGCATGCAAATGGTGCTTTTTGCAGAACGCGCTCGTGGATTTCTACCAAACGACGTGCAAAGCATGCCGATGCTGCTCTTTTTAGCACTCGCGCACGAATTTGTGCGAAAACGCGTTTTAAGCATGCACATGCATCTTTTGGTAGACGCGGATGAAGTTTTCTGCAAAACCACAAGATGTGCATGCAAATGGTGCTTTTTGCAGAACGCGCACGTGGATTTCTACCAAACGACGTGCTAAGCATGCCGATGCTGCTCTTTTTAGCACCCGCGCACGGATTTGTGCGAAAACGCGTTTTAAGCATGCACATGCATCTTTTGGTAGACGCGGATGAAGTTTTCTGCAAAACCACAAGATGTGCATGCAAATGGTGCTTTTTGCAGAACGCGCACGTGGATTTCTACGAAACGACGTGCTAAGCATGCCGATGCTGCTCTTTTTAGCACCCGCGCACGCATTTGTGCGAAAACGCGTTTTAAGCATGCACATGCATCTTTTGGTAGACGCGGATGAAGTTTTCTGCAAAACCACAAGATGTGCATGCAAATGGTGCTTTTTGCAGAACGCGCACGTGGATTTCTACCAAACGACGTGCTAAGCATGCCGATGCTGCTCTTTTTAGCACCCGCGCACGGATTTGTGCGAAAACGCGTTTTAAGCATGCACATGCATCTTTTGGTAGACGCGGATGAAGTTTTCTGCAAAACCACAAGATGTGCATGCAAATGGTGCTTTTTGCAGAACGCGCTCGTGGATTTCTACCAAACGACGTGCAAAGCATGCCGATGCTGCTCTTTTTAGCACTCGCGCACGAATTTGTGCGAAAACGCGTTTTAAGCATGCACATGCATCTTTTGGTAGACGCGGATGAAGTTTTCTGCAAAACCACAAGATGTGCATGCAAATGGTGCTTTTTGCAGAACGCGCACGTGGATTTCTACCAAACGACGTGCTAAGCATGCCGATGCTGCTCTTTTTAGCACCCGCGCACGGATTTGTGCGAAAACGCGTTTTAAGCATGCACATGCATCTTTTGGTAGACGCGGATGAAGTTTTCTGCAAAACCACAAGATGTGCATGCAAATGGTGCTTTTTGCAGAACGCGCACGTGGATTTCTACGAAACGACGTGCTAAGCATGCCGATGCTGCTCTTTTTAGCACCCGCGCACGCATTTGTGCGAAAACGCGTTTTAAGCATGCACATGCATCTTTTGGTAGACGCGGATGAAGTTTTCTGCAAAACCACAAGATGTGCATGCAAATGGTGCTTTTTGCAGAACGCGCACGTGGATTTCTACCAAACGACGTGCTAAGCATGCCGATGCTGCTATTTTTAGCACCCGCGCACGCATTTGTGCGAAAACGCGTTTTAAGCATGCACATGCATCTTGGTAGACGCGGATGAAGTTTTCTGCAAAACCACAAGATGTGCATGCAAATGGTGCTTTTTGCAGAACGCGCACGTGGATTTCTACCAAACGACGGGCTAAGCATGCCGATGCTGCTCTTTTTAGCACCCGCGCACGCATTTGTGCGAAAACGCGTTTTAAGCATGCACATGCATCTTTTGGTAGACGCGGATGAAGTTTTCTGCAAAACCACAAGATGTGCATGCAAATGGTGCTTTTTGCAGAACGCGCACGTGGATTTCTACCAAACGACGTGCTAAGCATGCCGATGCTGCTCTTTTTAGCACCCGCGCACGGATTTGTGCGAAAACGCGTTTTAAGCATGCACATGCATCTTTTGGTAGACGCGGATGAAGTTTTCTGCAAAACCACAAGATGTGCATGCAAATGGTGCTTTTGGCAGAACGCGCACGTGGATGTCCATCAAACGACGTGCTAAGCAGCCCGATGCTGCTCTTTTTAGCACCCGCGCACGCATTTGTGCGAAAACGCGTTTTAAGCATGCACATGCATCTTTTGGTAGACGCGGATGAAGTTTTCTGCAAAACCACAAGATGTGCATGCAAATGGTGCTTTTTGCAGAACGCGCTCGTGGATTTCTACCAAACGACGTGCAAAGCATGCCGATGCTGCTCTTTTTAGCACCCGCGCACGCATTTGTGCGAAAACGCGTTTTAAGCATGCACATGCATCTTTTGGTAGACGCGGATGAAGTTTTCTGCAAAACCACAAGATGTGCATGCAAATGGTGCTTTTTGCAGAACGCGCTCGTGGATTTCTACCAAACGACGTGCAAAGCATGCCGATGCTGCTCTTTTTAGCACCCGCGCACGCATTTGTGCGAAAACGCGTTTTGAGCATGCACATGCATCTTTTGGTAGACGCGGATGAAGTTTTCTGCAAAACCACAAGATGTGCATGCAAATGGTGCTTTTTGCAGAACGCGCTCGTGGAATTCTACCAAACGACGTGCTAAGCATGCCGATGCTGCTCTTTTTAGCACTCGCGCACGCATTTGTGCGAAAACGCGTTTTAAGCATGCACATGCATCTTTTGGTAGACGCGGATGAAGTTTTCTGCAAAACCACAAGATGTGCATGCAAATCGTGCTTTTTGCAGAACGCGCACGTGGATTTCAACCAAACGACGTGCTAAGCATGCCGATGCTGCTCTTTTTAGCACCCGCGCACGGATTTGTGCGAAAACGCGTTTTAAGCATGCACATGCATCTTTTGGTAGACGCGGATGAAGTTTTCTGCAAAACCACAAGATGTGCATGCAAATGGTGCTTTTGGCAGAACGCGCACGTGGATTTCTACCAAACGACGTGCTAAGCATGCCGATGCTGCTCTTTTTAGCACCCGCGCACGCATTTGTGCGAAAACGCGTTTTAAGCATGCACATGCATCTTTTGGTAGACGCGGATGACGTTTTCTGCAAAACCACAAGATGTGCATGCAAATGGTGCTTTTTGCAGAACGCGCTCGTGGATTTCTACCAAACGACGTGCTAAGCATGCCGATGCTGCTCTTTTTAGCACCCGCGCACGCATTTGTGCGAAAACGCGTTTTAAGCATGCACATGCATCTTTTGGTAGACGCGGATGAAGTTTTCTGCAAAACCACAAGATGTGCATGCAAATGGTGCTTTTTGCAGAACGCGCACGTGGATTTCTACCAAACGACGTGCTAAGCATGCCGATGCTGCTCTTTTTAGCACCCGCGCACGGATTTGTGCGAAAACGCGTTTTAAGCATGCACATGCATCTTTTGGTAGACGCGGATGAAGTTTTCAGCAAAACCACAAGATGTGCATGCAAATGGTGCTTTTTGCAGAACGCGCACGTGGATTTCTACCAAACGACGTGCTAAGCATGCCGATGCTGCTCTTTTTAGCACCCGCGCACGGATTTGTGCGAAAACGCGTTTTAAGCATGCACATGCATCTTTTGGTAGACGCGGATGAAGTTTTCTGCAAAACCACAAGATGTGCATGCAAATGGTGCTTTTTGCAGAACGCGCTCGTGGATTTCTACCAAACGACGTGCTAAGCATGCCGATGCTGCTCTTTTTAGCACCCGCACACGCATTTGTGCGAAAACGCGTTTTAGGCATGCACATGCATCTTTTGGTAGACGCGGATGAAGTTTTCTGCAAAACCACAAGATGTGCATGCAAATGGTGCTTTTTAACGCGCTCGTGGATTTCTACCAAACGACGTGCTAAGCATGCCGATGCTGCTCTTTTTTAGCACTCGCGCACGCATTTGTGCGAAAACGCGTTTTAAGCATGCACATGCATCTTTTGGTAGACGCGGATGAAGTTTTCTGCAAAACCACAAGATGTGCATGCAAATGGTGCTTTTTGCAGAACGCGCACGTGGATTTCTACCAAACGACGTGCTAAGCATGCCGATGCTGCTCTTTTTAGCACCCGCGCACGGATTTGTGCGAAAACGCGTTTTAAGCATGCACATGCATCTTTTGGTAGACGCGGATGAAGTTTTCTGCAAAACCACAAGATGTGCATGCAAATGGTGCTTTTGGCAGAACGCGCACGTGGATTTCTACCAAACGACGTGCAAAGCATGCCGATGCTGCTCTTTTTAGCACCCGCGCACGCATTTGTGCGAAAACGCGTTTTAAGCATGCACATGCATCTTTTGGTAGACGCGGATGAAGTTTTCTGCAAAACCACAAGATGTGCATGCAAATGGTGCTTTTGGCAGAACGCGCACGTGGATTTCTACCAAACGACGTGCAAAGCATGCCGATGCTGCTCTTTTTAGCACCCGCGCACGCATTTGTGCGAAAACGCGTTTTAAGCATGCACATGCATCTTTTGGTAGACGCGGATGAAGTTTTCTGCAAAACCACAAGATGTGCATGCAAATGGTGCTTTTTGCAGAACGCGCTCGTGGATTTCTACCAAACAACGTGCTAAGCATGCCGATGCTGCTCTTTTTAGCACTCGCGCACGCATTTGTGCGAAAACGCGTTTTAAGCATGCACATGCATCTTTTGGTAGACGCGGATGAAGTTTTCTGCAAAACCACAAGATGTGCATGCAAATCGTGCTTTTTGCAGAACGCGCACGTGGATTTCTACCAAACGACGTGCTAAGCATGCCGATGCTGCTCTTTTTAGCACCCGCGCACGGATTTGTGCGAAAACGCGTTTTAAGCATGCACATGCATCTTTTGGTAGACGCGGATGAAGTTTTCTGCAAAACCACAAGATGTGCATGCAAATGGTGCTTTTTGCAGAACGCGCACGTGGATTTCTACCTAACGACGTGCTAAGCATGCCGATGCTGCTCTTTTTAGCACCCGCGCACGGATTTGTGCGAAAACGCGTTTTAAGCATGCACATGCATCTTTTGGTAGACGCGGATGAAGTTTTCTGCAAAACCACAAGATGTGCATGCAAATGGTGCTTTTGGCAGAACGCGCACGTGGATTTCTACCAAACGACGTGCTAAGCATGCCGATGCTGCTCTTTTTAGCACCCGCGCACGCATTTGTGCGAAAACGCGTTTTAAGCATGCACATGCATCTTTTGGTAGACGCGGATGACGTTTTCTGCAAAACCACAAGATGTGCATGCAAATGGTGCTTTTTGCAGAACGCGCTCGTGGATTTCTACCAAACGACGTGCTAAGCATGCCGATGCTGCTCTTTTTAGCACCCGCACACGCATTTGTGCGAAAACGCGTTTTAAGCATGCACATGCATCTTTTGGTAGACGCGGATGAAGTTTTCTGCAAAACCACAAGATGTGCATGCAAATGGTGCTTTTGGCAGAACGCGCACGTGGATTTCTACCAAACGACGTGCTAAGCATGCTGATGCTGCTCTTTTTAGCACCCGCGCACGCATTTGTGCGAAAACGCGTTTTAAGCATGCACATGCATCTTTTGGTAGACGCGGATGAAGTTTTCTGCAAAACCACAAGATGTGCATGCAAATGGTGCTTTTTGCAGAACGCGCTCGTGGATTTCTACCAAACGACGTGCTAAGCATGCCGATGCTGCTCTTTTTAGCACCCGCGCACGCATTTGTGCGAAAACGCGTTTTAAGCATGCACATGCATCTTTTGGTAGACGCGGATGAAGTTTTCTGCAAAACCACAAGATGTGCATGCAAATGGTGCTTTTTGCAGAACGCGCACGTGGATTTCTACCAAACGACGTGCTAAGCATGCCGATGCTGCTCTTTTTAGCACCCGCGCACGGATTTGTGCGAAAACGCGTTTTAAGCATGCACATGCATCTTTTGGTAGACGCGGATGAAGTTTTCTGCAAAACCACAAGATGTGCATGCAAATGGTGCTTTTTGCAGAACGCGCACGTGGATTTCTACCAAACGACGTGCTAAGCATGCCGATGCTGCTCTTTTTAGCACCCGCGCACGCATTTGTGCGAGAACGCGTTTTAAGCATGCACATGCATCTTTTGGTAGACGCGGATGAAGTTTTCTGCAAAACGACAAGATGTGCATGCAAATGGTGCTTTTTGCAAAACGCGCACGTGGATTTCTACCAAACGACGTGCTAAGCATGCCGATGCTGCTCTTTTTAGCACCCGCGCACGCATTTGTGCGAAAACGCGTTTTAAGCATGCACATGCATCTTTTGGTAGACGCGGATGAAGTTTTCTGCAAAACCACAAGATGTGCATGCAAATGGTGCTTTTTGCAGAACGCGCACGTGGATTTCTACCAAACGACGTGCTAAGCATGCCGATGCTGCTCTTTTTAGCACCCGCGCACGCATTTGTGCGAAAACGCGTTTTAAGCATGC
The DNA here is from genome assembly GCF_023375885.2 of Dermacentor andersoni. Taxonomy (NCBI): domain Eukaryota; kingdom Metazoa; phylum Arthropoda; class Arachnida; order Ixodida; family Ixodidae; genus Dermacentor; species Dermacentor andersoni. Next base: position 87,350 of record NW_027314880.1, on the reverse strand, counting down.
ACATGCATCTTTTGGTAGACGCGGATGAAGTTTTCTGCAAAACCACAAGATGTGCATGCAAATGGTGCTTTTTGCAGAACGCGCACGTGGATTTCTACCAAACGACGTGCTAAGCTTGCCGATGCTGCTCTTTTTAGCACCTGCGCACGGATTTGTGCGAAAACGCGTTTTAAGCATGCACATGCATCTTTTGGTAGACGCGGATGAAGTTTTCTGCAAAACCACAAGATGTGCATGCAAATGGTGCTTTTTGCAGAACGCGCACGTGGATTTCTACCAAACGACGTGCTAAGCATGCCGATGCTGCTATTTTTAGCACCCGCGCACGGATTTGTGCGAAAACGCGTTTTAAGCATGCACATGCATCTTTTGGTAGACGCGGATGAAGTTTTCTGCAAAACCACAAGATGTGCATGCAAATGGTGCTTTTGGCAGAACGCGCACGTGGATTTCTACCAAACGACGTGCTAAGCATGCCGATGCTGCTCTTTTTAGCACCCGCGCACGGATTTGTGCGAAAACGCGTTTTAAGCATGCACATGCATCTTTTGGTAGACGCGGATGAAGTTTTCTGCAAAACCACAAGATGTGCATGCAAATGGTGCTTTTTGCAGAACGCGCACGTGGATTTCTACCAAACGACGTGCTAAGCATGCCGATGCTGCTCTTTTTAGCACCCGCGCACGCATTTGTGCGAGAACGCGTTTTAAGCATGCACATGCATCTTTTGGTAGACGCGGATGAAGTTTTCTGCAAAACGACAAGATGTGCATGCAAATGGTGCTTTTTGCAAAACGCGCACGTGGATTTCTACCAAACGACGTGCTAAGCATGCCGATGCTGCTCTTTTTAGCACCCGCGCACGCATTTGTGCGAAAACGCGTTTTAAGCATGCACATGCATCTTTTGGTAGACGCGGATGAAGTTTTCTGCAAAACCACAAGATGTGCATGCAAATGGTGCTTTTTGCAGAACGCGCACGTGGATTTCTACCAAACGACGTGCTAAGCATGCCGATGCTGCTCTTTTTAGCACCCGCGCACGCATTTGTGCGAAAACGCGTTTTAAGCATGCACATGCATCTTTTGGTAGACGCGGATGAAGTTTTCTGCAAAACCACAAGATGTGCATGCAAATGGTGCTTTTTGCAGAACGCGCACGTGGATTTCTACCAAACGACGTGCTAAGCTTGCCGATGCTGCTCTTTTTAGCACCTGCGCACGGATTTGTGCGAAAACGCGTTTTAAGCATGCACATGCATCTTTTGGTAGACGCGGATGAAGTTTTCTGCAAAACCACAAGATGTGCATGCAAATGGTGCTTTTTGCAGAACGCGCACGTGGATTTCTACCAAACGACGTGCTAAGCATGCCGATGCTGCTATTTTTAGCACCCGCGCACGGATTTGTGCGAAAACGCGTTTTAAGCATGCACATGCATCTTTTGGTAGACGCGGATGAAGTTTTCTGCAAAACCACAAGATGTGCATGCAAATGGTGCTTTTGGCAGAACGCGCACGTGGATTTCTACCAAACGACGTGCTAAGCATGCCGATGCTGCTCTTTTTAGCACCCGCGCACGCATTTGTGGGAAAACGCGTTTTAAGCATGCACATGCATCTTTTGGTAGACGCGGATGAAGTTTTCTGCAAAACCACAAGATGTGCATGCAAATGGTGCTTTTTGCAGAACGCGCACGTGGATTTCTACCAAACGACGTGCTAAGCATGCCGATGCTGCTCTTTTTAGCACCCGCGCACGCATTTGTGCGAAAATGCGTTTTAAGCATGCACATGCATCTTTTGGTAGACGCGGATGAAGTTTTCTGCAAAACCACAAGATGTGCATGCAAATGGTGCTTTTTGCAGAACGCGCACGTGGATTTCTACCAAACGACGTGCTAAGCATGCCGATGCTGCTCTTTTTAGCACCCGCGCACGCATTTGTGCGAAAACGCGTTTTAAGCATGCACATGCATCTTTTGGTAGACGCAATGAAGTTTTCTGCAAAACCACAAGATGTGCATGCAAATGGTGCTTTTTGCAGAACGCGCACGTGGATTTCTACCAAACGACGTGCTAAGCATGCCGATGCTGCTCTTTTTAGCACCCGCGCACGGATTTGTGCGAAAACGCGTTTTAAGCATGCACATGCATCTTTTGGTAGACGCGGATGAAGTTTTCGGCAAAACCACAAGATGTGCATGCAAATGGTGCTTTTGGCAGAACGCGCACGTGGATTTCTACCAAACGACGTGCTAAGCATGCCGATGCTGCTCTTTTTAGCACCCGCGCACGCATTTGTGCGAAAACGCGTTTTAAGCATGCACATGCATCTTTTGGTAGACGCGGATGAAGTTTTCTGCAAAACCACAAGATGTGCATGCAAATGGTGCTTTTAGCAGAACGCGCTCGTGGATTTCTACCAAACGACGTGCTAAGCATGCCGATGCTGCTCTTTTTATCACCCGCGCACGCATTTGTGCGAAAACGCGTTTTAAGCATGCACATGCATCTTTTGGTAGACGCGGATGAAGTTTTCTGCAAAACCACAACATGTGCATGCAAATGGTGCTTTTGGCAGAACGCGCACGTGGATTTCTACCAAACGACGTGCTAAGCATGCCGATGCTGCTCTTTTTAGCACCCGCGCACGCATTTGTGCGAAAACGCGTTTTAAGCATGCACATGCATCTTTTGGTAGACGCGGATGAAGTTTTCTGCAAAACCACAAGATGTGCATGCAAATGGTGCTTTTGGCAGAACGCGCACGTGGATGTCCATCAAACGACGTGCTAAGCATGCCGATGCTGCTCTTTTTAGCACCCGCGCACGCATTTGTGCGAAAACGCGTTTTAAGCATGCACATGCATCTTTTGGTAGACGCGGATGAAGTTTTCTGCAAAACCACAAGATGTGCATGCAAATGGTGCTTTTTGCAGAACGCGCTCGTGGATTTCTACCAAACGACGTGCAAAGCATGCCGATGCTGCTCTTTTTAGCATCCGCGCACGCATTTGTGCGAAAACGCGTTTTAAGCATGCACATGCATCTTTTGGTAGACGCGGATGAAGTTTTCTGCAAAACCACAATATGTGCATGCAAATGGTGCTTTTTGCAGAACGCGCTCGTGGATTTCTACCAAACGACGTGCTAAGCATGCCGATGCTGCTCTTTTTAGCACTCGCGCACGCATTTGTGCGAAAACGCGTTTTAAGCATGCACATGCATCTTTTGGTAGACGCGGATGAAGTTTTCTGCAAAACCACAAGATGTGCATGCAAATGGTGCTTTTTGCAGAACGCGCACGTGGATTTCTACCAAACGACGTGCTAAGCATGCCGATGCTGCTCTTTTTAGCACCCGCGCACGGACTTGTGCGAAAACGCGTTTTAAGCATGCACATGCATCTTTTGGTAGACGCGGATGAAGTTTTCTGCAAAACCACAAGATGTGCATGCAAATGGTGCTTTTTGCAGAACGCGCACGTGGATTTCTACCAAACGACGTGCTAAGCATGCCGATGCTGCTCTTTTTAGCACCCGCGCATGCATTTGTGCGAAAACGCGTTTTAAGCATGCACATGCATCTTTTGGTAGACGCGGATGAAGTTTTCTGCAAAACCACAAGATGTGCATGCAAATGGCGCTTTTTGCAGAACGCGCACGTGGATTTCTACCAAACGACGTGCTAAGCATGCCGATGCTGCTATTTTTAGCACCCGCGCACGCATTTGTGCGAAAACGCGTTTTAAGCATGCACATGCATCTTGGTAGACGCGGATGAAGTTTTCTGCAAAACCACAAGATGTGCATGCAAATGGTGCTTTTTGCAGAACGCGCACGTGGATTTCTACCAAACGACGTGCTAAGCATGCCGATGCTGCTCTTTTTAGCACCCGCGCACGCATTTGTGCGAAAACGCGTTTTAAGCATGCACATGCATCTTTTGGTAGACGCGGATGAAGTTTTCTGCAAAACCACAAGATGTGCATGCAAATGGTGCTTTTTGCAGAACGCGCACGTGGATTTCTACCAAACGAAGTGCTAAGCATGCCGATGCTGCTCTTTTTAGCACCCGCGCACGGATTTGTGCGAAAACGCGTTTTAAGCATGCACATGCATCTTTTGGTAGACGCGGATGAAGTTTTCTGCAAAACCACAAGATGTGCATGCAAATGGTGCTTTTGGCAGAACGCGCACGTGGATGTCCATCAAACGACGTGCTAAGCATGCCGATGCTGCTCTTTTTAGCACCCGCGCACGCATTTGTGCGAAAACGCGTTTTAAGCATGCACATGCATCTTTTGGTAGACGCGGATGAAGTTTTCTGCAAAACCACAAGATGTGCATGCAAATGGTGCTTTTTGCAGAACGCGCTCGTGGATTTCTACCAAACGACGTGCAAAGCATGCCGATGCTGCTCTTTTTAGCACCCGCGCACGCATTTGTGCGAAAACGCGTTTTAAGCATGCACATGCATCTTTTGGTAGACGCGGATGAAGTTTTCTGCAAAACCACAAGATGTGCATGCAAATGGTGCTTTTTGCAGAACGCGCTCGTGGATTTCTACCAAACGACGTGCTAAGCATGCCGATGCTGCTCTTTTTAGCACTCGCGCACGCATTTGTGCGAAAACGCGTTTTAAGCATGCACATGCATCTTTTGGTAGACGCGGATGAAGTTTTCTGCAAAACCACAAGATGTGCATGCAAATCGTGCTTTTTGCAGAACGCGCACGTGGATTTCTACCAAACGACGTGCTAAGCATGCCGATGCTGCTCTTTTTAGCACCCGCGCACGGATTTGTGCGAAAACGCGTTTTAAGCATGCACATGCATCTTTTGGTAGACGCGGATGAAGTTTTCTGCAAAACCACAAGATGTGCATGCAAATGGTGCTTTTTGCAGAACGCGCACGTGGATTTCTACCAAACGACGTGCTAAGCATGCCGATGCTGCTCTTTTTAGCACCCGCGCACGGATTTGTGCGAAAACGCGTTTTAAGCATGCACATGCATCTTTTGGTAGACGCGGATGAAGTTTTCTGCAAAACCACAAGATGTGCATGCAAATGGTGCTTTTGGCAGAACGCGCACGTGGATGTCCATCAAACGACGTGCTAAGCATGCCGATGCTGCTCTTTTTAGCACCCGCGCACGCATTTGTGCGAAAACGCGTTTTAAGCATGCACATGCATCTTTTGGTAGACGCGGATGAAGTTTTCTGCAAAACCACAAGATGTGCATGCAAATGGTGCTTTTTGCAGAACGCGCTCGTGGAATTCTACCAAACGACGTGCTAAGCATGCCGATGCTGCTCTTTTTAGCACCCGCGCACGGATTTGTGCGAAAACGCGTTTTAAGCATGCACATGCATCTTTTGGTAGACGCGGATGAAGTTTTCTGCAAAACCACAACATGTGCATGCAAATGGTGCTTTTGGCAGAACGCGCACGTGGATTTCTACCAAACGACGTGCTAAGCATGCCGATGCTGCTCTTTTTAGCACCCGCGCACGCATTTGTGCGAAAACGCGTTTTAAGCATGCACATGCATCTTTTGGTAGACGCGGATGAAGTTTTCTGCAAAACCACAAGATGTGCATGCAAATGGTGCTTTTGGCAGAACGCGCACGTGGATGTCCATCAAACGACGTGCTAAGCATGCCGATGCTGCTCTTTTTAGCACCCGCGCACGCATTTGTGCGAAAACGCGTTTTAAGCATGCACATGCATCTTTTGGTAGACGCGGATGAAGTTTTCTGCAAAACCACAAGATGTGCATGCAAATGGTGCTTTTTGCAGAACGCGCTCGTGGATTTCTACCAAACGACGTGCAAAGCATGCCGATGCTGCTCTTTTTAGCATCCGCGCACGCAATTGTGCGAAAACGCGTTTTAAGCATGCACATGCATCTTTTGGTAGACGCGGATGAAGTTTTCTGCAAAACCACAAGATGTGCATGCAAATGGTGCTTTTTGCAGAACGCGCACGTGGATTTCTACCAAACGACGTGCTAAGCATGCCGATGCTGCTCTTTTTAGCACCCGCGCACGGATTTGTGCGAAAACGCGTTTTAAGCATGCACATGCATCTTTTGGTAGACGCGGATGAAGTTTTCTGCAAAACCACAAGATGTGCATGCAAATGGTGCTTTTTGCAGAACGCGCTCGTGGATTTCTACCAAACGACGTGCAAAGCATGCCGATGCTGCTCTTTTTAGCACTCGCGCACGCATTTGTGCGAAAACGCGTTTTAAGCATGCACATGCATCTTTTGGTAGACGCGGATGAAGTTTTCTGCAAAACCACAAGATGTGCATGCAAATGGTGCTTTTTGCAGAACGCGCACGTGGATTTCTACCAAACGACGTGCTAAGCATGCCGATGCTGCTCTTTTTAGCACCCGCGCACGGATTTGTGCGAAAACGCGTTTTAAGCATGCACATGCATCTTTTGGTAGACGCGGATGAAGTTTTCTGCAAAACCACAAGATGTGCATGCAAATGGTGCTTTTTGCAGAACGCGCACGTGGATTTCTACCAAACGACGTGCTAAGCATGCCGATGCTGCTCTTTTTAGCACCCGCGCACGGATTTGTGCGAAAACGCGTTTTAAGCATGCACATGCATCTTTTGGTAGACGCGGATGAAGTTTTCTGCAAAACCACAAGATGTGCATGCAAATGGTGCTTTTGGCAGAACGCGCACGTGGATGTCCATCAAACGACGTGCTAAGCATGCCGATGCTGCTCTTTTTAGCACCCGCGCACGCATTTGTGCGAAAACGCGTTTTAAGCATGCACATGCATCTTTTGGTAGACGCGGATGAAGTTTTCTGCAAAACCACAAGATGTGCATGCAAATGGTGCTTTTTGCAGAACGCGCTCGTGGATTTCTACCAAACGACGTGCAAAGCATGCCGATGCTGCTCTTTTTAGCATCCGCGCACGCAATTGTGCGAAAACGCGTTTTAAGCATGCACATGCATCTTTTGGTAGACGCGGATGAAGTTTTCTGCAAAACCACAAGATGTGCATGCAAATGGTGCTTTTTGCAGAACGCGCACGTGGATTTCTACCAAACGACGTGCTAAGCATGCCGATGCTGCTCTTTTTAGCACCCGCGCACGGATTTGTGCGAAAACGCGTTTTAAGCATGCACATGCATCTTTTGGTAGACGCGGATGAAGTTTTCTGCAAAACCACAAGATGTGCATGCAAATGGTGCTTTTTGCAGAACGCGCTCGTGGATTTCTACCAAACGACGTGCAAAGCATGCCGATGCTGCTCTTTTTAGCACTCGCGCACGCATTTGTGCGAAAACGCGTTTTAAGCATGCACATGCATCTTTTGGTAGACGCGGATGAAGTTTTCTGCAAAACCACAAGATGTGCATGCAAATGGTGCTTTTTGCAGAACGCGCACGTGGATTTCTACCAAACGACGTGCTAAGCATGCCGATGCTGCTCTTTTTAGCACCCGCGCACGGATTTGTGCGAAAACGCGTTTTAAGCATGCACATGCATCTTTTGGTAGACGCGGATGAAGTTTTCTGCAAAACCACAAGATGTGCATGCAAATGGTGCTTTTTGCAGAACGCGCACGTGGATTTCTACGAAACGACGTGCTAAGCATGCCGATGCTGCTCTTTTTAGCACCCGCGCACGCATTTGTGCGAAAACGCGTTTTAAGCATGCACATGCATCTTTTGGTAGACGCGGATGAAGTTTTCTGCAAAACCACAAGATGTGCATGCAAATGGTGCTTTTTGCAGAACGGGCACGTGGATTTCTACCAAACGACGTGCTAAGCATGCCGATGCTGCTATTTTTAGCACCCGCGCACGCATTTGTGCGAAAACGCGTTTTAAGCATGCACATGCATCTTGGTAGACGCGGATGAAGTTTTCTGCAAAACCACAAGATGTGCATGCAAATGGTGCTTTTTGCAGAACGCGCACGTGGATTTCTACCAAACGACGGGCTAAGCATGCCGATGCTGCTCTTTTTAGCACCCGCGCACGCATTTGTGCGAAAACGCGTTTTAAGCATGCACATGCATCTTTTGGTAGACGCGGATGAAGTTTTCTGCAAAACCACAAGATGTGCATGCAAATGGTGCTTTTTGCAGAACGCGCTCGTGGATTTCTACCAAACGACGTGCTAAGCATGCCGATGCTGCTCTTTTTAGCACTCGCGCACGCATTTGTGCGAAAACGCGTTTTAAGCATGCACATGCATCTTTTGGTAGACGCGGATGAAGTTTTCTGCAAAACCACAAGATGTGCATGCAAATCGTGCTTTTTGCAGAACGCGCACGTGGATTTCTACCAAACGACGTGCTAAGCATGCCGATGCTGCTCTTTTTAGCACCCGCGCACGGATTTGTGCGAAAACGCGTTTTAAGCATGCACATGCATCTTTTGGTAGACGCGGATGAAGTTTTCTGCAAAACCACAAGATGTGCATGCAAATGGTGCTTTTTGCAGAACGCGCACGTGGATTTCTACCAAACGACGTGCTAAGCATGCCGATGCTGCTCTTTTTAGCACCCGCGCACGGATTTGTGCGAAAACGCGTTTTAAGCATGCACATGCATCTTTTGGTAGACGCGGATGAAGTTTTCTGCAAAACCACAAGATGTGCATGCAAATGGTGCTTTTGGCAGAACGCGCACGTGGATGTCCATCAAACGACGTGCTAAGCATGCCGATGCTGCTCTTTTTAGCACCCGCGCACGCATTTGTGCGAAAACGCGTTTTAAGCATGCACATGCATCTTTTGGTAGACGCGGATGAAGTTTTCTGCAAAACCACAAGATGTGCATGCAAATGGTGCTTTTTGCAGAACGCGCACGTGGATTTCTACCAAACGACGTGCTAAGCATGCCGATGCTGCTCTTTTTAGCACCCGCGCACGGATTTGTGCGAAAACGCGTTTTAAGCATGCACATGCATCTTTTGGTAGACGCGGATGAAGTTTTCTGCAAAACCACAAGATGTGCATGCAAATGGTGCTTTTTGCAGAACGCGCACGTGGATTTCTACCAAACGACGTGCTAAGCATGCCGATGCTGCTCTTTTTAGCACCCGCGCATGCATTTGTGCGAAAACGCGTTTTAAGCATGCACATGCATCTTTTGGTAGACGCGGATGAAGTTTTCTGCAAAACCACTAGATGTGCATGCAAATGGCGCTTTTTGCAGAACGCGCACGTGGATTTCTACCAAACGACGTGCTAAGCATGCCGATGCTGCTCTTTTTAGCACCCGCGCACGCATTTGTGCGAAAACGCGTTTTAAGCATGCACATGCATCTTGGTAGACGCGGATGAAGTTTTCTGCAAAACCACAAGATGTGCATGCAAATGGTGCTTTTTGCAGAACGCGCACGTGGATTTCTACCAAACGACGTGCTAAGCATGCCGATGCTGCTCTTTTTAGCACCCGCGCACGCATTTGTGCGAAAACGCGTTTTAAGCATGCACATGCATCTTTTGGTAGACGCGGATGAAGTTTTCTGCAAAACCACAAGATGTGCATGCAAATGGTGCTTTTTGCAGAACGCGCACGTGGATTTCTACCAAACGAAGTGCTAAGCATGCCGATGCTGCTCTTTTTAGCACCCGCGCACGGATTTGTGCGAAAACGCGTTTTAAGCATGCACATGCATCTTTTGGTAGACGCGGATGAAGTTTTCTGCAAAACCACAAGATGTGCATGCAAATGGTGCTTTTGGCAGAACGCGCACGTGGATGTCCATCAAACGACGTGCTAAGCATGCCGATGCTGCTCTTTTTAGCACCCGCGCACGCATTTGTGCGAAAACGCGTTTTAAGCATGCACATGCATCTTTTGGTAGACGCGGATGAAGTTTTCTGCAAAACCACAAGATGTGCATGCAAATGGTGCTTTTTGCAGAACGCGCTCGTGGATTTCTACCAAACGACGTGCTAAGCATGCCGATGCTGCTCTTTTTAGCACTCGCGCACGCATTTGTGCGAAAACGCGTTTTAAGCATGCACATGCATCTTTTGGTAGACGCGGATGAAGTTTTCTGCAAAACCACAAGATGTGCATGCAAATGGTGCTTTTTGCAGAACGCGCACGTGGATTTCTACCAAACGACGTGCTAAGCATGCCGATGCTGCTCTTTTTAGCACCCGCGCACGGATTTGTGCGAAAACGCGTTTTAAGCATGCACATGCATCTTTTGGTAGACGCGGATGAAGTTTTCTGCAAAACCACAAGATGTGCATGCAAATGGTGCTTTTTGCAGAACGCGCACGTGGATTTCTACCAAACGACGTGCTAAGCATGCCGATGCTGCTCTTTTTAGCACCCGCGCACGGATTTGTGCGAAAACGCGTTTTAAGCATGCACATGCATCTTTTGGTAGACGCGGATGAAGTTTTCTGCAAAACCACAAGATGTGCATGCAAATGGTGCTTTTGGCAGAACGCGCACGTGGATGTCCATCAAACGACGTGCTAAGCATGCCGATGCTGCTCTTTTTAGCACCCGCGCACGCATTTGTGCGAAAACGCGTTTTAAGCATGCACATGCATCTTTTGGTAGACGCGGATGAAGTTTTCTGCAAAACCACAAGATGTGCATGCAAATGGTGCTTTTTGCAGAACGCGCACGTGGATTTCTACCAAACGACGTGCTAAGCATGCCGATGCTGCTCTTTTTAGCACCCGCGCACGGATTTGTGCGAAAACGCGTTTTAAGCATGCACATGCATCTTTTGGTAGACGCGGATGAAGTTTTCTGCAAAACCACAAGATGTGCATGCAAATGGTGCTTTTTGCAGAACGCGCACGTGGATTTCTACCAAACGACGTGCTAAGCATGCCGATGCTGCTCTTTTTAGCACCCGCGCATGCATTTGTGCGAAAACGCGTTTTAAGCATGCACATGCATCTTTTGGTAGACGCGGATGAAGTTTTCTGCAAAACCACTAGATGTGCATGCAAATGGCGCTTTTTGCAGAACGCGCACGTGGATTTCTACCAAACGACGTGCTAAGCATGCCGATGCTGCTCTTTTTAGCACCCGCGCACGCATTTGTGCGAAAACGCGTTTTAAGCATGCACATGCATCTTGGTAGACGCGGATGAAGTTTTCTGCAAAACCACAAGATGTGCATGCAAATGGTGCTTTTTGCAGAACGCGCACGTGGATTTCTACCAAACGACGTGCTAAGCATGCCGATGCTGCTCTTTTTAGCACCCGCGCACGCATTTGTGCGAAAACGCGTTTTAAGCATGCACATGCATCTTTTGGTAGACGCGGATGAAGTTTTCTGCAAAACCACAAGATGTGCATGCAAATGGTGCTTTTTGCAGAACGCGCACGTGGATTTCTACCAAACGAAGTGCTAAGCATGCCGATGCTGCTCTTTTTAGCACCCGCGCACGGATTTGTGCGAAAACGCGTTTTAAGCATGCACATGCATCTTTTGGTAGACGCGGATGAAGTTTTCTGCAAAACCACAAGATGTGCATGCAAATGGTGCTTTTGGCAGAACGCGCACGTGGATGTCCATCAAACGACGTGCTAAGCATGCCGATGCTGCTCTTTTTAGCACCCGCGCACGCATTTGTGCGAAAACGCGTTTTAAGCATGCACATGCATCTTTTGGTAGACGCGGATGAAGTTTTCTGCAAAACCACAAGATGTGCATGCAAATGGTGCTTTTTGCAGAACGCGCTCGTGGATTTCTACCAAACGACGTGCTAAGCATGCCGATGCTGCTCTTTTTAGCACTCGCGCACGCATTTGTGCGAAAACGCGTTTTAAGCATGCACATGCATCTTTTGGTAGACGCGGATGAAGTTTTCTGCAAAACCACAAGATGTGCATGCAAATCGTGCTTTTTGCAGAACGCGCACGTGGATTTCTACCAAACGACGTGCTAAGCATGCCGATGCTGCTCTTTTTAGCACCCGCGCACGGATTTGTGCGAAAACGCGTTTTAAGCATGCACATGCATCTTTTGGTAGACGCGGATGAAGTTTTCTGCAAAACCACAAGATGTGCATGCAAATGGTGCTTTTTGCAGAACGCGCACGTGGATTTCTACCAAACGACGTGCTAAGCATGCCGATGCTGCTCTTTTTAGCACCCGCGCACGGATTTGTGCGAAAACGCGTTTTAAGCATGCACATGCATCTTTTGGTAGACGCGGATGAAGTTTTCTGCAAAACCACAAGATGTGCATGCAAATGGTGCTTTTGGCAGAACGCGCACGTGGATGTCCATCAAACGACGTGCTAAGCATGCCGATGCTGCTCTTTTTAGCACCCGCGCACGCATTTGTGCGAAAACGCGTTTTAAGCATGCACATGCATCTTTTGGTAGACGCGGATGAAGTTTTCTGCAAAACCACAAGATGTGCATGCAAATGGTGCTTTTTGCAGAACGCGCTCGTGGATTTCTACCAAACGACGTGCTAAGCATGCCGATGCTGCTCTTTTTAGCACCCGCGCACGCATTTGTGCGAAAACGCGTTTTAAGCATGCACATGCATCTTTTGGTAGACGCGGATGAAGTTTTCTGCAAAACCACAAGATGTGCATGCAAATGGTGCTTTTGGCAGAACGCGCACGTGGATGTCCATCAAACGACGTGCTAAGCATGCCGATGCTGCTCTTTTTAGCACCCGCGCACGCATTTGTGCGAAAACGCGTTTTAAGCATGCACATGCATCTTTTGGTAGACGCGGATGAAGTTTTCTGCAAAACCACAAGATGTGCATGCAAATGGTGCTTTTTGCAGAACGCGCTCGTGGATTTCTACCAAACGACGTGCAAAGCATGCCGATGCTGCTCTTTTTAGCATCCGCGCACGCAATTGTGCGAAAACGCGTTTTAAGCATGCACATGCATCTTTTGGTAGACGCGGATGAAGTTTTCTGCAAAACCACAAGATGTGCATGCAAATGGTGCTTTTTGCAGAACGCGCACGTGGATTTCTACCAAACGACGTGCTAAGCATGCCGATGCTGCTCTTTTTAGCACCCGCGCACGGATTTGTGCGAAAACGCGTTTTAAGCATGCACATGCATCTTTTGGTAGACGCGGATGAAGTTTTCTGCAAAACCACAAGATGTGCATGCAAATGGTGCTTTTTGCAGAACGCGCTCGTGGATTTCTACCAAACGACGTGCAAAGCATGCCAATGCTGCTCTTTTTAGCACTCGCGCACGCATTTGTGCGAAAACGCGTTTTAAGCATGCACATGCATCTTTTGGTAGACGCGGATGAAGTTTTCTGCAAAACCACAAGATGTGCATGCAAATGGTGCTTTTTGCAGAACGCGCACGTGGATTTCTACCAAACGACGTGCTAAGCATGCCGATGCTGCTCTTTTTAGCACCCGCGCACGGATTTGTGCGAAAACGCGTTTTAAGCATGCACATGCATCTTTTGGTAGACGCGGATGAAGTTTTCTGCAAAACCACAAGATGTGCATGCAAATGGTGCTTTTTGCAGAACGCGCACGTGGATTTCTACGAAACGACGTGCTAAGCATGCCGATGCTGCTCTTTTTAGCACCCGCGCACGCATTTGTGCGAAAACGCGTTTTAAGCATGCACATGCATCTTTTGGTAGACGCGGATGAAGTTTTCTGCAAAACCACAAGATGTGCATGCAAATGGTGCTTTTTGCAGAACGCGCACGTGGATTTCTACCAAACGACGTGCTAAGCATGCCGATGCTGCTATTTTTAGCACCCGCGCACGCATTTGTGCGAAAACGCGTTTTAAGCATGCACATGCATCTTGGTAGACGCGGATGAAGTTTTCTGCAAAACCACAAGATGTGCATGCAAATGGTGCTTTTTGCAGAACGCGCACGTGGATTTCTACCAAACGACGGGCTAAGCATGCCGATGCTGCTCTTTTTAGCACCCGCGCACGCATTTGTGCGAAAAGGCGTTTTAAGCATGCACATGCATCTTTTGGTAGACGCGGATGAAGTTTTCTGCAAAACCACAAGATGTGCATGCAAATGGTGCTTTTTGCAGAACGCGCTCGTGGATTTCTACCAAACGACGTGCTAAGCATGCCGATGCTGCTCTTTTTAGCACTCGCGCACGCATTTGTGCGAAAACGCGTTTTAAGCATGCACATGCATCTTTTGGTAGACGCGGATGAAGTTTTCTGCAAAACCACAAGATGTGCATGCAAATCGTGCTTTTTGCAGAACGCGCACGTGGATTTCTACCAAACGACGTGCTAAGCATGCCGATGCTGCTCTTTTTAGCACCCGCGCACGGATTTGTGCGAAAACGCGTTTTAAGCATGCACATGCATCTTTTGGTAGACGCGGATGAAGTTTTCTGCAAAACCACAAGATGTGCATGCAAATGGTGCTTTTTGCAGAACGCGCACGTGGATTTCTACCAAACGACGTGCTAAGCATGCCGATGCTGCTCTTTTTAGCACCCGCGCACGGATTTGTGCGAAAACGCGTTTTAAGCATGCACATGCATCTTTTGGTAGACGCGGATGAAGTTTTCTGCAAAACCACAAGATGTGCATGCAAATGGTGCTTTTGGCAGAACGCGCACGTGGATGTCCATCAAACGACGTGCTAAGCATGCCGATGCTGCTCTTTTTAGCACCCGCGCACGCATTTGTGCGAAAACGCGTTTTAAGCATGCACATGCATCTTTTGGTAGACGCGGATGAAGTTTTCTGCAAAACCACAAGATGTGCATGCAAATGGTGCTTTTTGCAGAACGCGCTCGTGGAATTCTACCAAACGACGTGCTAAGCATGCCGATGCTGCTCTTTTTAGCACCCGCGCACGGATTTGTGCGAAAACGCGTTTTAAGCATGCACATGCATCTTTTGGTAGACGCGGATGAAGTTTTCTGCAAAACCACAACATGTGCATGCAAATGGTGCTTTTGGCAGAACGCGCACGTGGATTTCTACCAAACGACGTGCTAAGCATGCCGATGCTGCTCTTTTTAGCACCCGCGCACGCATTTGTGCGAAAACGCGTTTTAAGCATGCACATGCATCTTTTGGTAGACGCGGATGAAGTTTTCTGCAAAACCACAAGATGTGCATGCAAATGGTGCTTTTGGCAGAACGCGCACGTGGATGTCCATCAAACGACGTGCTAAGCATGCCGATGCTGCTCTTTTTAGCACCCGCGCACGCATTTGTGCGAAAACGCGTTTTAAGCATGCACATGCATCTTTTGGTAGACGCGGATGAAGTTTTCTGCAAAACCACAAGATGTGCATGCAAATGGTGCTTTTTGCAGAACGCGCTCGTGGATTTCTACCAAACGACGTGCAAAGCATGCCGATGCTGCTCTTTTTAGCATCCGCGCACGCAATTGTGCGAAAACGCGTTTTAAGCATGCACATGCATCTTTTGGTAGACGCGGATGAAGTTTTCTGCAAAACCACAAGATGTGCATGCAAATGGTGCTTTTTGCAGAACGCGCTCGTGGATTTCTACCAAACGACGTGCAAAGCATGCCGATGCTGCTCTTTTTAGCACTCGCGCACGAATTTGTGCGAAAACGCGTTTTAAGCATGCACATGCATCTTTTGGTAGACGCGGATGAAGTTTTCTGCAAAACCACAAGATGTGCATGCAAATGGTGCTTTTTGCAGAACGCGCACGTGGATTTCTACCAAACGACGTGCTAAGCATGCCGATGCTGCTCTTTTTAGCACCCGCGCACGGATTTGTGCGAAAACGCGTTTTAAGCATGCACATGCATCTTTTGGTAGACGCGGATGAAGTTTTCTGCAAAACCACAAGATGTGCATGCAAATGGTGCTTTTTGCAGAACGCGCACGTGGATTTCTACGAAACGACGTGCTAAGCATGCCGATGCTGCTCTTTTTAGCACCCGCGCACGCATTTGTGCGAAAACGCGTTTTAAGCATGCACATGCATCTTTTGGTAGACGCGGATGAAGTTTTCTGCAAAACCACAAGATGTGCATGCAAATGGTGCTTTTTGCAGAACGCGCACGTGGATTTCTACCAAACGACGTGCTAAGCATGCCGATGCTGCTCTTTTTAGCACCCGCGCACGGATTTGTGCGAAAACGCGTTTTAAGCATGCACATGCATCTTTTGGTAGACGCGGATGAAGTTTTCTGCAAAACCACAAGATGTGCATGCAAATGGTGCTTTTTGCAGAACGCGCTCGTGGATTTCTACCAAACGACGTGCAAAGCATGCCGATGCTGCTCTTTTTAGCACTCGCGCACGAATTTGTGCGAAAACGCGTTTTAAGCATGCACATGCATCTTTTGGTAGACGCGGATGAAGTTTTCTGCAAAACCACAAGATGTGCATGCAAATGGTGCTTTTTGCAGAACGCGCACGTGGATTTCTACCAAACGACGTGCTAAGCATGCCGATGCTGCTCTTTTTAGCACCCGCGCACGGATTTGTGCGAAAACGCGTTTTAAGCATGCACATGCATCTTTTGGTAGACGCGGATGAAGTTTTCTGCAAAACCACAAGATGTGCATGCAAATGGTGCTTTTTGCAGAACGCGCACGTGGATTTCTACGAAACGACGTGCTAAGCATGCCGATGCTGCTCTTTTTAGCACCCGCGCACGCATTTGTGCGAAAACGCGTTTTAAGCATGCACATGCATCTTTTGGTAGACGCGGATGAAGTTTTCTGCAAAACCACAAGATGTGCATGCAAATGGTGCTTTTTGCAGAACGCGCACGTGGATTTCTACCAAACGACGTGCTAAGCATGCCGATGCTGCTATTTTTAGCACCCGCGCACGCATTTGTGCGAAAACGCGTTTTAAGCATGCACATGCATCTTGGTAGACGCGGATGAAGTTTTCTGCAAAACCACAAGATGTGCATGCAAATGGTGCTTTTTGCAGAACGCGCACGTGGATTTCTACCAAACGACGGGCTAAGCATGCCGATGCTGCTCTTTTTAGCACCCGCGCACGCATTTGTGCGAAAACGCGTTTTAAGCATGCACATGCATCTTTTGGTAGACGCGGATGAAGTTTTCTGCAAAACCACAAGATGTGCATGCAAATGGTGCTTTTTGCAGAACGCGCACGTGGATTTCTACCAAACGACGTGCTAAGCATGCCGATGCTGCTCTTTTTAGCACCCGCGCACGGATTTGTGCGAAAACGCGTTTTAAGCATGCACATGCATCTTTTGGTAGACGCGGATGAAGTTTTCTGCAAAACCACAAGATGTGCATGCAAATGGTGCTTTTGGCAGAACGCGCACGTGGATGTCCATCAAACGACGTGCTAAGCAGCCCGATGCTGCTCTTTTTAGCACCCGCGCACGCATTTGTGCGAAAACGCGTTTTAAGCATGCACATGCATCTTTTGGTAGACGCGGATGAAGTTTTCTGCAAAACCACAAGATGTGCATGCAAATGGTGCTTTTTGCAGAACGCGCTCGTGGATTTCTACCAAACGACGTGCAAAGCATGCCGATGCTGCTCTTTTTAGCACCCGCGCACGCATTTGTGCGAAAACGCGTTTTAAGCATGCACATGCATCTTTTGGTAGACGCGGATGAAGTTTTCTGCAAAACCACAAGATGTGCATGCAAATGGTGCTTTTTGCAGAACGCGCTCGTGGATTTCTACCAAACGACGTGCAAAGCATGCCGATGCTGCTCTTTTTAGCACCCGCGCACGCATTTGTGCGAAAACGCGTTTTGAGCATGCACATGCATCTTTTGGTAGACGCGGATGAAGTTTTCTGCAAAACCACAAGATGTGCATGCAAATGGTGCTTTTTGCAGAACGCGCTCGTGGAATTCTACCAAACGACGTGCTAAGCATGCCGATGCTGCTCTTTTTAGCACTCGCGCACGCATTTGTGCGAAAACGCGTTTTAAGCATGCACATGCATCTTTTGGTAGACGCGGATGAAGTTTTCTGCAAAACCACAAGATGTGCATGCAAATCGTGCTTTTTGCAGAACGCGCACGTGGATTTCAACCAAACGACGTGCTAAGCATGCCGATGCTGCTCTTTTTAGCACCCGCGCACGGATTTGTGCGAAAACGCGTTTTAAGCATGCACATGCATCTTTTGGTAGACGCGGATGAAGTTTTCTGCAAAACCACAAGATGTGCATGCAAATGGTGCTTTTGGCAGAACGCGCACGTGGATTTCTACCAAACGACGTGCTAAGCATGCCGATGCTGCTCTTTTTAGCACCCGCGCACGCATTTGTGCGAAAACGCGTTTTAAGCATGCACATGCATCTTTTGGTAGACGCGGATGACGTTTTCTGCAAAACCACAAGATGTGCATGCAAATGGTGCTTTTTGCAGAACGCGCTCGTGGATTTCTACCAAACGACGTGCTAAGCATGCCGATGCTGCTCTTTTTAGCACCCGCGCACGCATTTGTGCGAAAACGCGTTTTAAGCATGCACATGCATCTTTTGGTAGACGCGGATGAAGTTTTCTGCAAAACCACAAGATGTGCATGCAAATGGTGCTTTTTGCAGAACGCGCACGTGGATTTCTACCAAACGACGTGCTAAGCATGCCGATGCTGCTCTTTTTAGCACCCGCGCACGGATTTGTGCGAAAACGCGTTTTAAGCATGCACATGCATCTTTTGGTAGACGCGGATGAAGTTTTCAGCAAAACCACAAGATGTGCATGCAAATGGTGCTTTTTGCAGAACGCGCACGTGGATTTCTACCAAACGACGTGCTAAGCATGCCGATGCTGCTCTTTTTAGCACCCGCGCACGGATTTGTGCGAAAACGCGTTTTAAGCATGCACATGCATCTTTTGGTAGACGCGGATGAAGTTTTCTGCAAAACCACAAGATGTGCATGCAAATGGTGCTTTTTGCAGAACGCGCTCGTGGATTTCTACCAAACGACGTGCTAAGCATGCCGATGCTGCTCTTTTTAGCACCCGCACACGCATTTGTGCGAAAACGCGTTTTAGGCATGCACATGCATCTTTTGGTAGACGCGGATGAAGTTTTCTGCAAAACCACAAGATGTGCATGCAAATGGTGCTTTTTAACGCGCTCGTGGATTTCTACCAAACGACGTGCTAAGCATGCCGATGCTGCTCTTTTTTAGCACTCGCGCACGCATTTGTGCGAAAACGCGTTTTAAGCATGCACATGCATCTTTTGGTAGACGCGGATGAAGTTTTCTGCAAAACCACAAGATGTGCATGCAAATGGTGCTTTTTGCAGAACGCGCACGTGGATTTCTACCAAACGACGTGCTAAGCATGCCGATGCTGCTCTTTTTAGCACCCGCGCACGGATTTGTGCGAAAACGCGTTTTAAGCATGCACATGCATCTTTTGGTAGACGCGGATGAAGTTTTCTGCAAAACCACAAGATGTGCATGCAAATGGTGCTTTTGGCAGAACGCGCACGTGGATTTCTACCAAACGACGTGCAAAGCATGCCGATGCTGCTCTTTTTAGCACCCGCGCACGCATTTGTGCGAAAACGCGTTTTAAGCATGCACATGCATCTTTTGGTAGACGCGGATGAAGTTTTCTGCAAAACCACAAGATGTGCATGCAAATGGTGCTTTTTACAGAACGCGCTCGTGGATTTCTACCAAACGACGTGCTAAGCATGCCGATGCTGCTCTTTTTAGCACCCGCACACGCATTTGTGCGAAAACGCGTTTTAAGCATGCACATGCACCTTTTGGTAGACGCGGATGAAGTTTTCTGCAAAACCACAAGATGTGCATGCAAATGGTGCTTTTTCCAGAACGCGCACGTGGATTTCTACCAAACGACGTGCTAAGCATGCCGATGCTGCTCTTTTTAGCACCCGCGCACGCATTTGTGCGAAAACGCGTTTTAAGCATGCACATGCATCTTTTGGTAGACGCGGATGAAGTTTTCTGCAAAACCACAAGATGTGCATGCAAATGGTGCTTTTTGCAGAACGCGCACGTGGATTTCTACCAAACGACGTGCTAAGCTTGCCGATGCTGCTCTTTTTAGCACCCGCGCACGGATTTGTGCGAAAACGCGTTTTAAGCATGCACATGCATCTTTTGGTAGACGCGGATGAAGTTTTCTGCAAAACCACAAGATGTGCATGCAAATGGTGCTTTTGGCAGAACGCGCACGTGGATTTCTACCAAACGACGTGCTAAGCATGCCGATGCTGCTCTTTTTAGCACCCGCGCACGCATTTGTGCGAAAACGCGTTTTAAGCATGCACATGCATCTTTTGGTAGACGCGGATGAAGTTTTCTGCAAAACCACAGGATGTGCATGCAAATGGTGCTTTTTGCAGAACGCGCACGTGGATTTCTACCAAACGACGTGCTAAGCATGCCGATGCTGCTCTTTTTAGCACCCGCGCACGGATTTGTGCGAAAACGCGTTTTAAGCATGCACATGCATCTTTTGGTAGACGCGGATGAAGTTTTCTGCAAAACCACAAGATGTGCATGCAAATGGTGCTTTTGGCAGAACGCGCACGTGGATGTCCATCAAACGACGTGCTAAGCATGCCGATGCTGCTCTTTTTAGCACCCGCGCACGGATTTGTGCGAAAACGCGTTTTAAGCATGCACATGCATCTTTTGGTAGACGCGGATGAAGTTTTCTGCAAAACCACAAGATGTGCATGCAAATGGTGCTTTTTCCAGAACGCGCACGTGGATTTCTACCTAACGACGTGCTAAGCATGCCGATGCTGCTCTTTTTAGCACCCGCGCACGCATTTGTGCGAAAACGCGTTTTAAGCATGCACATGCATCTTTTGGTAGACGCGGATGAAGTTTTCTGCAAAACCACAAGATGTGCATGCAAATGGTGCTTTTTGCAGAACGCGCACGTGGATTTCTACCAAACGACGTGCTAAGCTTGCCGATGCTGCTCTTTTTAGCACCCGCGCACGGATTTGTACGAAAACGCGTTTTAAGCATGCACATGCATCTTTTGGTAGACGCGGATGAAGTTTTCTGCAAAACCACAAGATGTGCATGCAAATGGTGCTTTTGGCAGAACGCGCACGTGGATTTCTACCAAACGACGTGCTAAGCATGCCGATGCTGCTCTTTTTAGCACCCGCGCACGCATTTGTGCGAAAACGCGTTTTAAGCATGCACATGCATCTTTTGGTAGACGCGGATGAAGTTTTCTGCAAAACCACAAGATGTGCATGCAAATGGTGCTTTTTGCAGAACGCGCACGTGGATTTCTACCAAACGACGTGCTAAGCATGCCGATGCTGCTCTTTTTAGCACCCGCGCACGGATTTGTGCGAAAACGCGTTTTAAGCATGCACATGCATCTTTTGGTAGACGCGGATGAAGTTTTCTGC
This sequence comes from Dermacentor andersoni, assembly GCF_023375885.2. Lineage (NCBI taxonomy): Eukaryota > Metazoa > Arthropoda > Arachnida > Ixodida > Ixodidae > Dermacentor > Dermacentor andersoni. Next base: position 66,027 of record NW_027314880.1, on the reverse strand, counting down.
AAAACCACAAGATGTGCATGCAAATGGTGCTTTTTGCAGAACGCGCTCGTGGATTTCTACCAAACGACGTGCAAAGCATGCCGATGCTGCTCTTTTTAGCACCCGCGCACGCATTTGTGCGAAAACGCGTTTTAAGCATGCACATGCATCTTTTGGTAGACGCGGATGAAGTTTTCTGCAAAACCACAAGATGTGCATGCAAATGGTGCTTTTTGCAGAACGCGCACGTGGATTTCTACCAAACGACGTGCTAAGCATGCCGATGCTGCTCTTTTTAGCACCCGCGCACGGATTTGTGCGAAAACGCGTTTTAAGCATGCACATGCATCTTTTGGTAGACGCGGATGAAGTTTTCTGCAAAACCACAAGATGTGCATGCAAATGGTGCTTTTGGCAGAACGCGCACGTGGATGTCCATCAAACGACGTGCTAAGCATGCCGATGCTGCTCTTTTTAGCACCCGCGCACGCATTTGTGCGAAAACGCGTTTTAAGCATGCACATGCATCTTTTGGTAGACGCGGATGAAGTTTTCTGCAAAACCACAAGATGTGCATGCAAATGGTGCTTTTGGCAGAACGCGCACGTGGATTTCTACCAAATGACGTGCAAAGCATGCCGATGCTGCTCTTTTTAGCACCCGCGCACGCATTTGTGCGAAAACGCGTTTTAAGCATGCACATGCATCTTTTGGTAGACGCGGATGAAGTTTTCTGCAAAACCACAAGATGTGCATGCAAATGGTGCTTTTTGCAGAACGCGCACGTGGATTTCTACCAAACGACGTGCTAAGCATGCCGATGCTGCTCTTTTTAGCACCCGCGCACGGATTTGTGCGAAAACGCGTTTTAAGCATGCACATGCATCTTTTGGTAGACGCGGATGAAGTTTTCTGCAAAACCACAAGATGTGCATGCAAATGGTGCTTTTTGCAGAACGCGCTCGTGGATTTCTACCAAACGACGTGCAAAGCATGCCGATGCTGCTCTTTTTAGCACCCGCGCACGCATTTGTGCGAAAACGCGTTTTAAGCATGCACATGCATCTTTTGGTAGACGCGGATGAAGTTTTCTGCAAAACCACAAGATGTGCATGCAAATGGTGCTTTTTGCAGAACGCGCTCGTGGATTTCTACCAAACGACGTGCTAACCATGCCGATGCTGCTCTTTTTAGCACTCGCGCACGCATTTGTGCGAAAACGCGTTTTAAGCATGCACATGCATCTTTTGGTAGACGCGGATGAAGTTTTCTGCAAAACCACAAGATGTGCATGCAAATGGTGCTTTTTGCAGAACGCGCACGTGGATGTCCATCAAACGACGTGCTAAGCATGCCGATGCTGCTCTTTTTAGCACCCGCGCACGGATTTGTGCGAAAACGCGTTTTAAGCATGCACATGCATCTTTTGGTAGACGCGGATGAAGTTTTCTGCAAAACCACAAGATGTGCATGCAAATGGTGCTTTTGGCAGAACGCGCACGTGGATTTCTACCAAACGACGTGCAAAGCATGCCGATGCTGCTCTTTTTAGCACCCGCGCACGCATTTGTGCGAAAACGCGTTTTAAGCATGCACATGCATCTTTTGGTAGACGCGGATGAAGTTTTCTGCAAAACCACAAGATGTGCATGCAAATGGTGCTTTTTGCAGAACGCGCTCGTGGATTTCTACCAAACGACGTGCTAAGCATGCCGATGCTGCTCTTTTTAGCACTCGCGCACGCATTTGTGCGAAAACGCGTTTTAAGCATGCACATGCATCTTTTGGTAGACGCGGATGAAGTTTTCTGCAAAACCACAAGATGTGCATGCAAATGGTGCTTTTTGCAGAACGCGCACGTGGATTTCTACCAAACGACGTGCTAAGCATGCCGATGCTGCTCTTTTTAGCACCCGCGCACGGATTTGTGCGAAAACGCGTTTTAAGCATGCACATGCATCTTTTGGTAGACGCGGATGAAGTTTTCTGCAAAACCACAAGATGTGCATGCAAATGGTGCTTTTGGCAGAACGCGCACGTGGATTTCTACCAAACGACGTGCAAAGCATGCCGATGCTGCTCTTTTTAGCACCCGCGCACGCATTTGTGCGAAAACGCGTTTTAAGCATGCACGTGCATCTTTTGGTAGACGCGGATGAAGTTTTCTGCAAAACCACAAGATGTGCATGCAAATGGTGCTTTTTAACGCGCTCGTGGATTTCTACCAAACGACGTGCTAAGCATGCCGATGCTGCTCTTTTTAGCACTCGCGCACGCATTTGTGCGAAAACGCGTTTTAAGCATGCACATGCATCTTTTGGTAGACGCGGATGAAGTTTTCTGCAAAACCACAAGATGTGCATGCAAATGGTGCTTTTTGCAGAACGCGCACGTGGATTTCTACCAAACGACGTGCTAAGCATGCCGATGCTGCTCTTTTTAGAACCCGCGCACGGATTTGTGCGAAAACGCGTTTTAAGCATGCACATGCATCTTTTGGTAGACGCGGATGAAGTTTTCTGCAAAACCACAAGATGTGCATGCAAATGGTGCTTTTGGCAGAACGCGCACGTGGATTTCTACCAAACGACGTGCAAAGCATGCCGATGCTGCTCTTTTTAGCACCCGCGCACGCATTTGTGCGAAAACGCGTTTTAAGCATGCACATGCATCTTTTGGTAGACGCGGATGAAGTTTTCTGCAAAACCACAAGATGTGCATGCAAATGGTGCTTTTTGCAGAACGCGCTCGTGGATTTCTACCAAACGACGTGCTAAGCATGCCGATGCTGCTCTTTTTAGCACCCGCACACGCATTTGTGCGAAAACGCGTTTTAAGCATGCACATGCATCTTTTGGTAGACGCGGATGAAGTTTTCTGCAAAACCACAAGATGTGCATGCAAATGGTGCTTTTTCCAGAACGCGCACGTGGATTTCTACCAAACGACGTGCTAAGCATGCCGATGCTGCTCTTTTTAGCACCCGCGCACGCATTTGTGCGAAAACGCGTTTTAAGCATGCACATGCATCTTTTGGTAGACGCGGATGAAGTTTTCTGCAAAACCACAAGATGTGCATGCAAATGGTTCTTTTTGCAGAACGCGCACGTGAATTTCTACCAAACGACGTGCTAAGCTTGCCGATGCTGCTCTTTTTAGCACCCGCGCACGGATTTGTGCGAAAACGCGTTTTAAGCATGCACATGCATCTTTTGGTAGACGCGGATGAAGTTTTCTGCAAAACCACAAGATGTGCATGCAAATGGTGCTTTTGGCAGAACGCGCACGTGGATTTCTACCAAACGACGTGCTAAGCATGCCGATGCTGCTCTTTTTAGCACCCGCGCACGCATTTGTGCGAAAACGCGTTTTAAGCATGCACATGCATCTTTTGGTAGACGCGGATGAAGTTTTCTGCAAAACCACAAGATGTGCATGCAAATGGTGCTTTTTGCAGAACGCGCACGTGGATTTCTACCAAACGACGTGCTAAGCATGCCGATGCTGCTCTTTTTAGCACCCGCGCACGGATTTGTGCGAAAACGCGTTTTAAGCATGCACATGCATCTTTTGGTAGACGCGGATGAAGTTTTCTGCAAAACCACAAGATGTGCATGCAAATGGTTCTTTTGGCAGAACGCGCACGTGGATGTCCATCAAACGACGTGCTAAGCATGCCGATGCTGCTCTTTTTAGCACCCGCGCACGCATTTGTGCGAAAACGCGTTTTAAGCATGCACATGCATCTTTTGGTAGACGCGGATGAAGTTTTCTGCAAAACCACAAGATGTGCATGCAAATGGTGCTTTTTGCAGAACGCGCCCGTGGATTTCTACCAAACGACGTGCTAAGCTTGCCGATGCTGCTCTTTTTAGCACCCGCGCACGGATTTGTGCGAAAACGCGTTTTAAGCATGCACATGCATCTTTTGGTAGACGCGGATGAAGTTTTCTGCAAAACCACAAGATGTGCATGCAAATGGTGCTTTTGGCAGAACGCGCACGTGGATTTCTACCAAACGACGTGCTAAGCATGCCGATGCTGCTCTTTTTAGCACCCGCGCACGCATTTGTGCGAAAACGCGTTTTAAGCATGCACATGCATCTTTTGGTAGACGCGGATGAAGTTTTCTGCAAAACCACAAGATGTGCATGCAAATGGTGCTTTTTGCAGAACGCGCACGTGGATTTCTACCAAACGACGTGCTAAGCATGCCCATGCTGCTCTTTTTAGCACCCGCGCACGGATTTGTGCGAAAACGCGTTTTAAGCATGCACATGCATCTTTTGGTAGACGCGGATGAAGTTTTCTGCAAAACCACAAGATGTGCATGCAAATGGTGCTTTTGGCAGAACGCGCACGTGGATGTCCATCAAACGACGTGCTAAGCATGCCGATGCTGCTCTTTTTAGCACCCGCGCACGCATTTGTGCGAAAACGCGTTTTAAGCATGCACATGCATCTTTTGGTAGACGCGGATGAAGTTTTCTGCAAAACCACAAGATGTGCATGCAAATGGTGCGTTTTGCAGAACGCGCTCGTGGATTTCTACCAAACGACGTGCAAAGCATGCCGATGCTGCTCTTTTTAGCACCCGCGCACGGATTTGTGCGAAAACGCGTTTTAAGCATGCACATGCATCTTTTGGTAGACGCGGATGAAGTTTTCTGCAAAACCACAAGATGTGCATGCAAATGGTGCTTTTTGCAGAACGCGCTCGTGGATTTCTACCAAACGACGTGCAAAGCATGCCGATGCTGCTCTTTTTAGCACTCGCGCACGCATTTGTGCGAAAACGCGTTTTAAGCATGCACATGCATCTTTTGGTAGACGCGGATGAAGTTTTCTGCAAAACCACAAGATGTGCATGCAAATGGTGCTTTTTGCAGAACGCGCACGTGGATTTCTACCAAACGACGTGCTAAGCATGCCGATGCTGCTCTTTTTAGCACCCGCGCACGGATTTGTGCGAAAACGCGTTTTAAGCATGCACATGCATCTTTTGGTAGACGCGGATGAAGTTTTCTGCAAAACCACAAGATGTGCATGCAAATGGTGCTTTTTGCAGAACGCGCACGTGGATTTCTACGAAACGACGTGCTAAGCATGCCGATGCTGCTCTTTTTAGCACCCGCGCACGCATTTGTGCGAAAACGCGTTTTAAGCATGCGCATGCATCTTTTGGTAGACGCGGATGAAGTTTTCTGCAAAACCACAAGATGTGCATGCAAATGGTGCTTTTTGCAGAACGCGCACGTGGATTTCTACCAAACGACGTGCTAAGCATGCCGATGCTGCTATTTTTAGCACCCGCGCACGCATTTGTGCGAAAACGCGTTTTAAGCATGCACATGCATCTTGGTAGACGCGGATGAAGTTTTCTGCAAAACCACAAGATGTGCATGCAAATGGTGCTTTTTGCAGAACGCGCACGTGGATTTCTACCAAACGACGGGCTAAGCATGCCGATGCTGCTCTTTTTAGCACCCGCGCACGCATTTGTGCGAAAACGCGTTTTAAGCATGCACATGCATCTTTTGGTAGACGCGGATGAAGTTTTCTGCAAAACCACAAGATGTGCATGCAAATGGTGCTTTTTGCAGAACGCGCACGTGGATTTCTACCAAACGACGTGCTAAGCATGCCGATGCTGCTCTTTTTAGCACCCGCGCACGGATTTGTGCGAAAACGCGTTTTAAGCATGCACATGCATCTTTTGGTAGACGCGGATGAAGTTTTCTGCAAAACCACAAGATGTGCATGCAAATGGTTCTTTTGGCAGAACGCGCACGTGGATGTCCATCAAACGACGTGCTAAGCATGCCGATGCTGCTCTTTTTAGCACCCGCGCACGCATTTGTGCGAAAACGCGTTTTAAGCATGCACATGCATCTTTTGGTAGACGCGGATGAAGTTTTCTGCAAAACCACAAGATGTGCATGCAAATGGTGCTTTTTGCAGAACGCGCCCGTGGATTTCTACCAAACGACGTGCTAAGCTTGCCGATGCTGCTCTTTTTAGCACCCGCGCACGGATTTGTGCGAAAACGCGTTTTAAGCATGCACATGCATCTTTTGGTAGACGCGGATGAAGTTTTCTGCAAAACCACAAGATGTGCATGCAAATGGTGCTTTTGGCAGAACGCGCACGTGGATTTCTACCAAACGACGTGCTAAGCATGCCGATGCTGCTCTTTTTAGCACCCGCGCACGCATTTGTGCGAAAACGCGTTTTAAGCATGCACATGCATCTTTTGGTAGACGCGGATGAAGTTTTCTGCAAAACCACAAGATGTGCATGCAAATGGTGCTTTTTGCAGAACGCGCACGTGGATTTCTACCAAACGACGTGCTAAGCATGCCCATGCTGCTCTTTTTAGCACCCGCGCACGGATTTGTGCGAAAACGCGTTTTAAGCATGCACATGCATCTTTTGGTAGACGCGGATGAAGTTTTCTGCAAAACCACAAGATGTGCATGCAAATGGTGCTTTTGGCAGAACGCGCACGTGGATGTCCATCAAACGACGTGCTAAGCATGCCGATGCTGCTCTTTTTAGCACCCGCGCACGCATTTGTGCGAAAACGCGTTTTAAGCATGCACATGCATCTTTTGGTAGACGCGGATGAAGTTTTCTGCAAAACCACAAGATGTGCATGCAAATGGTGCGTTTTGCAGAACGCGCTCGTGGATTTCTACCAAACGACGTGCAAAGCATGCCGATGCTGCTCTTTTTAGCACCCGCGCACGGATTTGTGCGAAAACGCGTTTTAAGCATGCACATGCATCTTTTGGTAGACGCGGATGAAGTTTTCTGCAAAACCACAAGATGTGCATGCAAATGGTTCTTTTTGCAGAACGCGCTCGTGGATTTCTACCAAACGACGTGCAAAGCATGCCGATGCTGCTCTTTTTAGCACTCGCGCACGCATTTGTGCGAAAACGCGTTTTAAGCATGCACATGCATCTTTTGGTAGACGCGGATGAAGTTTTCTGCAAAACCACAAGATGTGCATGCAAATGGTGCTTTTTGCAGAACGCGCACGTGGATTTCTACCAAACGACGTGCTAAGCATGCCGATGCTGCTCTTTTTAGCACCCGCGCACGGATTTGTGCGAAAACGCGTTTTAAGCATGCACATGCATCTTTTGGTAGACGCGGATGAAGTTTTCTGCAAAACCACAAGATGTGCATGCAAATGGTGCTTTTTGCAGAACGCGCACGTGGATTTCTACGAAACGACGTGCTAAGCATGCCGATGCTGCTCTTTTTAGCACCCGCGCACGCATTTGTGCGAAAACGCGTTTTAAGCATGCGCATGCATCTTTTGGTAGACGCGGATGAAGTTTTCTGCAAAACCACAAGATGTGCATGCAAATGGTGCTTTTTGCAGAACGCGCACGTGGATTTCTACCAAACGACGTGCTAAGCATGCCGATGCTGCTATTTTTAGCACCCGCGCACGCATTTGTGCGAAAACGCGTTTTAAGCATGCACATGCATCTTGGTAGACGCGGATGAAGTTTTCTGCAAAACCACAAGATGTGCATGCAAATGGTGCTTTTTGCAGAACGCGCACGTGGATTTCTACCAAACGACGGGCTAAGCATGCCGATGCTGCTCTTTTTAGCACCCGCGCACGCATTTGTGCGAAAACGCGTTTTAAGCATGCACATGCATCTTTTGGTAGACGCGGATGAAGTTTTCTGCAAAACCACAAGATGTGCATGCAAATGGTGCTTTTTGCAGAACGCGCACGTGGATTTCTACCAAACGACGTGCTAAGCATGCCGATGCTGCTCTTTTTAGCACCCGCGCACGGATTTGTGCGAAAACGCGTTTTAAGCATGCACATGCATCTTTTGGTAGACGCGGATGAAGTTTTCTGCAAAACCACAAGATGTGCATGCAAATGGTGCTTTTGGCAGAACGCGCACGTGGATGTCCATCAAACGACGTGCTAAGCAGCCCGATGCTGCTCTTTTTAGCACCCGCGCAAGCATTTGTGCGAAAACGCGTTTTAACCATGCACATGCATCTTTTGGTAGACGCGGATGAAGTTTTCTGCAAAACCACAAGATGTGCATGCAAATGGTGCTTTTTGCAGAACGCGCTCGTGGATTTCTACCAAACGACGTGCAAAGCATGCCGATGCTGCTCTTTTTAGCACCCGCGCACGCATTTGTGCGAAAACGCGTTTTAAGCATGCACATGCATCTTTTGGTAGACGCGGATGAAGTTTTCTGCAAAACCACAAGATGTGCATGCAAATGGTGCTTTTTGCAGAACGCGCTCGTGGATTTCTACCAAACGACGTGCAAAGCATGCCGATGCTGCTCTTTTTAGCACCCGCGCACGCATTTGTGCGAAAACGCGTTTTGAGCATGCACATGCATCTTTTGGTAGACGCGGATGAAGTTTTCTGCAAAACCACAAGATGTGCATGCAAATGGTGCTTTTTGCAGAACGCGCTCGTGGAATTCTACCAAACGACGTGCTAAGCATGCCGATGCTGCTCTTTTTAGCACTCGCGCACGCATTTGTGCGAAAACGCGTTTTAAGCATGCACATGCATCTTTTGGTAGACGCGGATGAAGTTTTCTGCAAAACCACAAGATGTGCATGCAAATCGTGCTTTTTGCAGAACGCGCACGTGGATTTCAACCAAACGACGTGCTAAGCATGCCGATGCTGCTCTTTTTAGCACCCGCGCACGGATTTGTGCGAAAACGCGTTTTAAGCATGCACATGCATCTTTTGGTAGACGCGGATGAAGTTTTCTGCAAAACCACAAGATGTGCATGCAAATGGTGCTTTTGGCAGAACGCGCACGTGGATTTCTACCAAACGACGTGCTAAGCATGCCGATGCTGCTCTTTTTAGCACCCGCGCACGCATTTGTGCGAAAACGCGTTTTAAGCATGCACATGCATCTTTTGGTAGACGCGGATGACGTTTTCTGCAAAACCACAAGATGTGCATGCAAATGGTGCTTTTTGCAGAACGCGCTCGTGGATTTCTACCAAACGACGTGCTAAGCATGCCGATGCTGCTCTTTTTAGCACCCGCGACGCATTTGTGCGAAAACGCGTTTTAAGCATGCACATGCATCTTTTGGTAGACGCGGATGAAGTTTTCTGCAAAACCACAAGATGTGCATGCAAATGGTGCTTTTTGCAGAACGCGCACGTGGATTTCTACCAAACGACGTGCTAAGCATGCCGATGCTGCTCTTTTTAGCACCCGCGCACGGATTTGTGCGAAAACGCGTTTTAAGCATGCACATGCATCTTTTGGTAGACGCGGATGAAGTTTTCAGCAAAACCACAAGATGTGCATGCAAATGGTGCTTTTTGCAGAACGCGCACGTGGATTTCTACCAAACGACGTGCTAAGCATGCCGATGCTGCTCTTTTTAGCACCCGCGCACGGATTTGTGCGAAAACGCGTTTTAAGCATGCACATGCATCTTTTGGTAGACGCGGATGAAGTTTTCTGCAAAACCACAAGATGTGCATGCAAATGGTGCTTTTTGCAGAACGCGCTCGTGGATTTCTACCAAACGACGTGCTAAGCATGCCGATGCTGCTCTTTTTAGCACCCGCACACGCATTTGTGCGAAAACGCGTTTTAGGCATGCACATGCATCTTTTGGTAGACGCGGATGAAGTTTTCTGCAAAACCACAAGATGTGCATGCAAATGGTGCTTTTTAACGCGCTCGTGGATTTCTACCAAACGACGTGCTAAGCATGCCGATGCTGCTCTTTTTTAGCACTCGCGCACGCATTTGTGCGAAAACGCGTTTTAAGCATGCACATGCATCTTTTGGTAGACGCGGATGAAGTTTTCTGCAAAACCACAAGATGTGCATGCAAATGGTGCTTTTTGCAGAACGCGCACGTGGATTTCTACCAAACGACGTGCTAAGCATGCCGATGCTGCTCTTTTTAGCACCCGCGCACGGATTTGTGCGAAAACGCGTTTTAAGCATGCACATGCATCTTTTGGTAGACGCGGATGAAGTTTTCTGCAAAACCACAAGATGTGCATGCAAATGGTGCTTTTGGCAGAACGCGCACGTGGATTTCTACCAAACGACGTGCAAAGCATGCCGATGCTGCTCTTTTTAGCACCCGCGCACGCATTTGTGCGAAAACGCGTTTTAAGCATGCACATGCATCTTTTGGTAGACGCGGATGAAGTTTTCTGCAAAACCACAAGATGTGCATGCAAATGGTGCTTTTTGCAGAACGCGCTCGTGGATTTCTACCAAACGACGTGCTAAGCATGCCGATGCTGCTCTTTTTAGCACCCGCACACGCATTTGTGCGAAAACGCGTTTTAAGCATGCACATGCACCTTTTGGTAGACGCGGATGAAGTTTTCTGCAAAACCACAAGATGTGCATGCAAATGGTGCTTTTTCCAGAACGCGCACGTGGATTTCTACCAAACGACGTGCTAAGCATGCCGATGCTGCTCTTTTTAGCACCCGCGCACGCATTTGTGCGAAAACGCGTTTTAAGCATGCACATGCATCTTTTGGTAGACGCGGATGAAGTTTTCTGCAAAACCACAAGATGTGCATGCAAATGGTGCTTTTTGCAGAACGCGCACGTGGATTTCTACCAAACGACGTGCTAAGCTTGCCGATGCTGCTCTTTTTAGCACCCGCGCACGGATTTGTGCGAAAACGCGTTTTAAGCATGCACATGCATCTTTTGGTAGACGCGGATGAAGTTTTCTGCAAAACCACAAGATGTGCATGCAAATGGTGCTTTTGGCAGAACGCGCACGTGGATTTCTACCAAACGACGTGCTAAGCATGCCGATGCTGCTCTTTTTAGCACCCGCGCACGCATTTGTGCGAAAACGCGTTTTAAGCATGCACATGCATCTTTTGGTAGACGCGGATGAAGTTTTCTGCAAAACCACAAGATGTGCATGCAAATGGTGCTTTTTGCAGAACGCGCACGTGGATTTCTACCAAACGACGTGCTAAGCATGCCGATGCTGCTCTTTTTAGCACCCGCGCACGGATTTGTGCGAAAACGCGTTTTAAGCATGCACATGCATCTTTTGGTAGACGCGGATGAAGTTTTCTGCAAAACCACAAGATGTGCATGCAAATGGTGCTTTTGGCAGAACGCGCACGTGGATGTCCATCAAACGACGTGCTAAGCATGCCGATGCTGCTCTTTTTAGCACCCGCGCACGCATTTGTGCGAAAACGCGTTTTAAGCATGCACATGCATCTTTTCGTAGACGCGGATGAAGTTTTCTGCAAAACCACAAGATGTGCATGCAAATGGTGCTTTTTCCAGAACGCGCACGTGGATTTCTACCAAACGACGTGCTAAGCATGCCGATGCTGCTCTTTTTAGCACCCGCGCACGCATTTGTGCGAAAACGCGTTTTAAGCATGCACATGCATCTTTTGGTAGACGCGGATGAAGTTTTCTGCAAAACCACAAGATGTGCATGCAAATGGTGCTTTTTGCAGAACGCGCACGTGGATTTCTACCAAACGACGTGCTAAGCTTGCCGATGCTGCTCTTTTTAGCACCCGCGCACGGATTTGTACGAAAACGCGTTTTAAGCATGCACATGCATCTTTTGGTAGACGCGGATGAAGTTTTCTGCAAAACCACAAGATGTGCATGCAAATGGTGCTTTTGGCAGAACGCGCACGTGGATTTCTACCAAACGACGTGCTAAGCATGCCGATGCTGCTCTTTTTAGCACCCGCGCACGCATTTGTGCGAAAACGCGTTTTAAGCATGCACATGCATCTTTTGGTAGACGCGGATGAAGTTTTCTGCAAAACCACAAGATGTGCATGCAAATGGTGCTTTTTGCAGAACGCGCACGTGGATTTCTACCAAACGACGTGCTAAGCATGCCGATGCTGCTCTTTTTAGCACCCGCGCACGGATTTGTGCGAAAACGCGTTTTAAGCATGCACATGCATCTTTTGGTAGACGCGGATGAAGTTTTCTGCAAAACCACAAGATGTGCATGCAAATGGTGCTTTTTGCAGAACGCGCTCGTGGATTTCTACCAAACGACGTGCAAAGCATGCCGATGCTGCTCTTTTTAGCACCCGCGCACGCATTTGTGCGAAAACGCGTTTTAAGCATGCACATGCATCTTTTGGTAGACGCGGATGAAGTTTTCTGCAAAACCACAAGATGTGCATGCAAATGGTGCTTTTTGCAGAACGCGCACGTGGATTTCTACCAAACGACGTGCTAAGCATGCCGATGCTGCTCTTTTTAGCACCCGCGCACGGATTTGTGCGAAAACGCGTTTTAAGCATGCACATGCATCTTTTGGTAGACGCGGATGAAGTTTTCTGCAAAACCACAAGATGTGCATGCAAATGGTGCTTTTGGCAGAACGCGCACGTGGATGTCCATCAAACGACGTGCTAAGCATGCCGATGCTGCTCTTTTTAGCACCCGCGCACGCATTTGTGCGAAAACGCGTTTTAAGCATGCACATGCATCTTTTGGTAGACGCGGATGAAGTTTTCTGCAAAACCACAAGATGTGCATGCAAATGGTGCTTTTTGCAGAACGCGCTCGTGGATTTCTACCAAACGACGTGCAAAGCATGCCGATGCTGCTCTTTTTAGCACCCGCGCACGCATTTGTGCGAAAACGCGTTTTAAGCATGCACATGCATCTTTTGGTAGACGCGGATGAAGTTTTCTGCAAAACCACAAGATGTGCATGCAAATGGTGCTTTTTGCAGAACGCGCACGTGGATTTCTACCAAACGACGTGCTAAGCATGCCGATGCTGCTCTTTTTAGCACCCGCGCACGGATTTGTGCGAAAACGCGTTTTAAGCATGCACATGCATCTTTTGGTAGACGCGGATGAAGTTTTCTGCAAAACCACAAGATGTGCATGCAAATGGTGCTTTTTGCAGAACGCGCTCGTGGATTTCTACCAAACGACGTGCAAAGCATGCCGATGCTGCTCTTTTTAGCACCCGCGCACGCATTTGTGCGAAAACGCGTTTTAAGCATGCACATGCATCTTTTGGTAGACGCGGATGAAGTTTTCTGCAAAACCACAAGATGTGCATGCAAATGGTGCTTTTTGCAGAACGCGCACGTGGATGTCCATCAAACGACGTGCTAAGCATGCCGATGCTGCTCTTTTTAGCACCCGCGCACGGATTTGTGCGAAAACGCGTTTTAAGCATGCACATGCATCTTTTGGTAGACGCGGATGAAGTTTTCTGCAAAACCACAAGATGTGCATGCAAATGGTGCTTTTGGCAGAACGCGCACGTGGATTTCTACCAAACGACGTGCAAAGCATGCCGATGCTGCTCTTTTTAGCACCCGCGCACGCATTTGTGCGAAAACGCGTTTTAAGCATGCACATGCATCTTTTGGTAGACGCGGATGAAGTTTTCTGCAAAACCACAAGATGTGCATGCAAATGGTGCTTTTTGCAGAACGCGCTCGTGGATTTCTACCAAACGACGTGCTAAGCATGCCGATGCTGCTCTTTTTAGCACTCGCGCACGCATTTGTGCGAAAACGCGTTTTAAGCATGCACATGCATCTTTTGGTAGACGCGGATGAAGTTTTCTGCAAAACCACAAGATGTGCATGCAAATGGTGCTTTTTGCAGAACGCGCACGTGGATTTCTACCAAACGACGTGCTAAGCATGCCGATGCTGCTCTTTTTAGCACCCGCGCACGGATTTGTGCGAAAACGCGTTTTAAGCATGCACATGCATCTTTTGGTAGACGCGGATGAAGTTTTCTGCAAAACCACAAGATGTGCATGCAAATGGTGCTTTTGGCAGAACGCGCACGTGGATTTCTACCAAACGACGTGCAAAGCATGCCGATGCTGCTCTTTTTAGCACCCGCGCACGCATTTGTGCGAAAACGCGTTTTAAGCATGCACGTGCATCTTTTGGTAGACGCGGATGAAGTTTTCTGCAAAACCACAAGATGTGCATGCAAATGGTGCTTTTTAACGCGCTCGTGGATTTCTACCAAACGACGTGCTAAGCATGCCGATGCTGCTCTTTTTAGCACTCGCGCACGCATTTGTGCGAAAACGCGTTTTAAGCATGCACATGCATCTTTTGGTAGACGCGGATGAAGTTTTCTGCAAAACCACAAGATGTGCATGCAAATGGTGCTTTTTGCAGAACGCGCTCGTGGATTTCTACCAAACGACGTGCAAAGCATGCCGATGCTGCTCTTTTTAGCACCCGCGCACGCATTTGTGCGAAAACGCGTTTTAAGCATGCACATGCATCTTTTGGTAGACGCGGATGAAGTTTTCTGCAAAACCACAAGATGTGCATGCAAATGGTGCTTTTTGCAGAACGCGCTCGTGGATTTCTACCAAACGACGTGCTAACCATGCCGATGCTGCTCTTTTTAGCACTCGCGCACGCATTTGTGCGAAAACGCGTTTTAAGCATGCACATGCATCTTTTGGTAGACGCGGATGAAGTTTTCTGCAAAACCACAAGATGTGCATGCAAATGGTGCTTTTTGCAGAACGCGCACGTGGATGTCCATCAAACGACGTGCTAAGCATGCCGATGCTGCTCTTTTTAGCACCCGCGCACGGATTTGTGCGAAAACGCGTTTTAAGCATGCACATGCATCTTTTGGTAGACGCGGATGAAGTTTTCTGCAAAACCACAAGATGTGCATGCAAATGGTGCTTTTGGCAGAACGCGCACGTGGATTTCTACCAAACGACGTGCAAAGCATGCCGATGCTGCTCTTTTTAGCACCCGCGCACGCATTTGTGCGAAAACGCGTTTTAAGCATGCACATGCATCTTTTGGTAGACGCGGATGAAGTTTTCTGCAAAACCACAAGATGTGCATGCAAATGGTGCTTTTTGCAGAACGCGCTCGTGGATTTCTACCAAACGACGTGCTAAGCATGCCGATGCTGCTCTTTTTAGCACTCGCGCACGCATTTGTGCGAAAACGCGTTTTAAGCATGCACATGCATCTTTTGGTAGACGCGGATGAAGTTTTCTGCAAAACCACAAGATGTGCATGCAAATGGTGCTTTTTGCAGAACGCGCACGTGGATTTCTACCAAACGACGTGCTAAGCATGCCGATGCTGCTCTTTTTAGCACCCGCGCACGGATTTGTGCGAAAACGCGTTTTAAGCATGCACATGCATCTTTTGGTAGACGCGGATGAAGTTTTCTGCAAAACCACAAGATGTGCATGCAAATGGTGCTTTTGGCAGAACGCGCACGTGGATTTCTACCAAACGACGTGCAAAGCATGCCGATGCTGCTCTTTTTAGCACCCGCGCACGCATTTGTGCGAAAACGCGTTTTAAGCATGCACGTGCATCTTTTGGTAGACGCGGATGAAGTTTTCTGCAAAACCACAAGATGTGCATGCAAATGGTGCTTTTTAACGCGCTCGTGGATTTCTACCAAACGACGTGCTAAGCATGCCGATGCTGCTCTTTTTAGCACTCGCGCACGCATTTGTGCGAAAACGCGTTTTAAGCATGCACATGCATCTTTTGGTAGACGCGGATGAAGTTTTCTGCAAAACCACAAGATGTGCATGCAAATGGTGCTTTTTGCAGAACGCGCACGTGGATTTCTACCAAACGACGTGCTAAGCATGCCGATGCTGCTCTTTTTAGAACCCGCGCACGGATTTGTGCGAAAACGCGTTTTAAGCATGCACATGCATCTTTTGGTAGACGCGGATGAAGTTTTCTGCAAAACCACAAGATGTGCATGCAAATGATGCTTTTGGCAGAACGCGCACGTGGATTTCTACCAAACGACGTGCAAAGCATGCCGATGCTGCTCTTTTTAGCACCCGCGCACGCATTTGTGCGAAAACGCGTTTTAAGCATGCACATGCATCTTTTGGTAGACGCGGATGAAGTTTTCTGCAAAACCACAAGATGTGCATGCAAATGGTGCTTTTTGCAGAACGCGCTCGTGGATTTCTACCAAGCGACGTGCTAAGCATGCCGATGCTGCTCTTTTTAGCACCCGCACACGCATTTGTGCGAAAACGCGTTTTAAGCATGCACATGCATCTTTTGGTAGACGCGGATGAAGTTTTCTGCAAAACCACAAGATGTGCATGCAAATGGTGCTTTTTCCAGAACGCGCACGTGGATTTCTACCAAACGACGTGCTAAGCATGCCGATGCTGCTCTTTTTAGCACCCGCGCACGCATTTGTGCGAAAACGCGTTTTAAGCATGCACATGCATCTTTTGGTAGACGCGGATGAAGTTTTCTGCAAAACCACAAGATGTGCATGCAAATGGTTCTTTTTGCAGAACGCGCACGTGAATTTCTACCAAACGACGTGCTAAGCTTGCCGATGCTGCTCTTTTTAGCACCCGCGCACGGATTTGTGCGAAAACGCGTTTTAAGCATGCACATGCATCTTTTGGTAGACGCGGATGAAGTTTTCTGCAAAACCACAAGATGTGCATGCAAATGGTGCTTTTGGCAGAACGCGCACGTGGATTTCTACCAAACGACGTGCTAAGCATGCCGATGCTGCTCTTTTTAGCACCCGCGCACGCATTTGTGCGAAAACGCGTTTTAAGCATGCACATGCATCTTTTGGTAGACGCGGATGAAGTTTTCTGCAAAACCACAAGATGTGCATGCAAATGGTGCTTTTTGCAGAACGCGCACGTGGATTTCTACCAAACGACGTGCTAAGCATGCCGATGCTGCTCTTTTTAGCACCCGCGCACGGATTTGTGCGAAAACGCGTTTTAAGCATGCACATGCATCTTTTGGTAGACGCGGATGAAGTTTTCTGCAAAACCACAAGATGTGCATGCAAATGGTGCTTTTGGCAGAACGCGCACGTGGATGTCCATCAAACGACGTGCTAAGCATGCCGATGCTGCTCTTTTTAGCACCCGCGCACGCATTTGTGCGAAAACGCGTTTTAAGCATGCACATGCATCTTTTGGTAGACGCGGATGAAGTTTTCTGCAAAACCACAAGATGTGCATGCAAATGGTGCTTTTTGCAGAACGCGCCCGTGGATTTCTACCAAACGACGTGCTAAGCTTGCCGATGCTGCTCTTTTTAGCACCCGCGCACGGATTTGTGCGAAAACGCGTTTTAAGCATGCACATGCATCTTTTGGTAGACGCGGATGAAGTTTTCTGCAAAACCACAAGATGTGCATGCAAATGGTGCTTTTGGCAGAACGCGCACGTGGATTTCTACCAAACGACGTGCTAAGCATGCCGATGCTGCTCTTTTTAGCACCCGCGCACGCATTTGTGCGAAAACGCGTTTTAAGCATGCACATGCATCTTTTGGTAGACGCGGATGAAGTTTTCTGCAAAACCACAAGATTTGCATGCAAATGGTGCTTTTTGCAGAACGCGCACGTGGATTTCTACCAAACGACGTGCTAAGCATGCCCATGCTGCTCTTTTTAGCACCCGCGCACGGATTTGTGCGAAAACGCGTTTTAAGCATGCACATGCATCTTTTGGTAGACGCGGATGAAGTTTACTGCAAAACCACAAGATGTGCATGCAAATGGTGCTTTTGGCAGAACGCGCACGTGGATGTCCATCAAACGACGTGCTAAGCATGCCGATGCTGCTCTTTTTAGCACCCGCGCACGCATTTGTGCGAAAACGCGTTTTAAGCATGCACATGCATCTTTTGGTAGACGCGGATGAAGTTTTCTGCAAAACCACAAGATGTGCATGCAAATGGTGCGTTTTGCAGAACGCGCTCGTGGATTTCTACCAAACGACGTGCAAAGCATGCCGATGCTGCTCTTTTTAGCACCCGCGCACGCATTTGTGCGAAAACGCGTTTTAAGCATGCACATGCATCTTTTGGTAGACGCGGATGAAGTTTTCTGCAAAACCACAAGATGTGCATGCAAATGGTGCTTTTTGCAGAACGCGCTCGTGGATTTCTACCAAACGACGTGCTAAGCATGCCGATGCTGCTCTTTTTAGCACTCGCGCACGCATTTGTGCGAAAACGCGTTTTAAGCATGCACATGCATCTTTTGGTAGACGCGGATGAAGTTTTCTGCAAAACCACAAGATGTGCATGCAAATGGTGCTTTTTGCAGAACGCGCACGTGGATTTCTACCAAACGACGTGCTAAGCATGCCGATGCTGCTCTTTTTAGCACCCGCGCACGGATTTGTGTGAAAACGCGTTTTTAAGCATGCACATGCATCTTTTGGTAGACGCGGATGAAGTTTTCTGCAAAACCACAAGATGTGCATGCAAATGGTGCTTTTGGCAGAACGCGCACGTGGATTTCTACCAAACGACGTGCAAAGCATGCCGATGCTGCTCTTTTTAGCACCCGCGCACGCATTTGTGCGAAAACGCGTTTTAAGCATGCACATGCATCTTTTGGTAGACGCGGATGAAGTTTTCTGCAAAACCACAAGATGTGCATGCAAATGGTGCTTTTTGCAGAACGCGCACGTGGATTTCTACCAAACGACGTGCTAAGCATGCCGATGCTGCTCTTTTTAGCACCCGCGCACGCATTTGTGCGAAAATGCGTTTTAAGCATGCACATGCTACTTTTGGTAGACGCGGATGAAGTTTTCTGCAAAACCACAAGATGTGCATGCAAATGGTGCTTTTTGCAGAACGCGCACGTGGATTTCTACCAAACGACGTGCTAAGCATGCCGATGCTGCTCTTTTTAGCACCCGCGCACGCATTTGTGCGAAAACGCGTTTTAAGCATGCACATTAATCTTTTGGTAGACGCGGATGAAGTTTTCTGCAAAACCACAAGATGTGCATGCAAATGGTGCTTTTTGCAGAACGCGCACGTGGATTTCTACCAAACGACGTGCTAAGCATGCCGATGCTGCTCTTTTTAGCACCCGCGCACGGATTTGTGCGAAAACGCGTTTTAAGCATGCACATGCATCTTTTGGTAGACGCGGATGAAGTTTTCTGCAAAACCACAAGATGTGCATGCAAATGGTGCTTTTGGCAGAACGCGCACGTGGATTTCTACCAAACGACGTGCTAAGCATGCCGATGCTGCTCTTTTTAGCACCCGCGCACGCATTTGTGCGAAAACGCGTTTTAAGCATGCACATGCATCTTTTGGTAGACGCGGATGACGTTTTCTGCAAAACCACAAGATGTGCATGCAAATGGTGCTTTTTGCAGAACGCGCTCGTGGATTTCTACCAAACGACGTGCTAAGCATGCCGATGCTGCTCTTTTTAGCACCCGCACACGCATTTGTGCGAAAACGCGTTTTAAGCATGCACATGCATCTTTGGTAGACGCGGATGAAGTTTTCTGCAAAACCACAAGATGTGCATGCAAATGGTGCTTTTGGCAGAACGCGCACGTGGATTTCTACCAAACGACGTGCTAAGCATGCTGATGCTGCTCTTTTTAGCACCCGCGCACGCATTTGTGCGAAAACGCGTTTTAAGCATGCACATGCATCTTTTGGTAGACGCGGATGAAGTTTTCTGCAAAACCACAAGATGTGCATGCAAATGGTGCTTTTTGCAGAACGCGCTCGTGGATTTCTACCAAACGACGTGCTAAGCATGCCGATGCTGCTCTTTTTAGCACCCGCGCACGCATTTGTGCGAAAACGCGTTTTAAGCATGCACATGCATCTTTTGGTAGACGCGGATGAAGTTTTCTGCAAAACCACAAGATGTGCATGCAAATGGTGCTTTTTGCAGAACGCGCACGTGGATTTCTACCAAACGACGTGCTAAGCATGCCGATGCTGCTCTTTTTAGCACCCGCGCACGGATTTGTGCGAAAACGCGTTTTAAGCATGCACATGCATCTTTTGGTAGACGCGGATGAAGTTTTCTGCAAAACCACAAGATGTGCATGCAAATGGTGCTTTTGCAGAACGCGCACGTGGATTTCTACCAAACGACGTGCTAAGCATGCCGATGCTGCTCTTTTTAGCACCCGCGCACGCATTTGTGCGAGAACGCGTTTTAAGCATGCACATGCATCTTTTGGTAGACGCGGATGAAGTTTTCTGCAAAACGACAAGATGTGCATGCAAATGGTGCTTTTTGCAAAACGCGCACGTGGATTTCTACCAAACGACGTGCTAAGCATGCCGATGCTCCTCTTTTTAGCACCCGCGCACGCATTTGTGCGAAAACGCGTTTTAAGCATGCACATGCATCTTTTGGTAGACGCGGATGAAGTTTTCTGCAAAACCACAAGATGTGCATGCAAATGGTGCTTTTTGCAGAACGCACACGCGGATTTCTACCAAACGACGTGCTAAGCATGCCGATGCTGCTCTTTTTAGCACCCGCGCACGGATTTGTGCGAAAACGCGTTTTAAGCATGCACATGCATCTTTTGGTAGACGCGGATGAAGTTTTCTGCAAAACCACAAGATGTGCATGCAAATGGTGCTTTTTGCAGAACGCGCACGTGGATTTCTACCAAACGACGTGCTAAGCATGCCGATGCTGCTCTTTTTAGCACCCGCGCACGGATTTGTGCGAAAACGCGTTTTAAGCATGCACATGCATCTTTTGGTAGACGCGGATGGTTTTCTGCAAAACCACAAGATGTGCATGCAAATGGTGCTTTTGGCAGAACGCGCACGTGGATGTCCATCAAACGACGTGCTAAGCATGCCGATGCTGCTCTTTTTAGCACCCGCGCACGCATTTGTGCGAAAACGCGTTTTAAGCATGCACATGCATCTTTTGGTAGACGCGGATGAAGTTTTCTGCAAAACCACAAGATGTGCATGCAAATGGTGCTTTTTGCAGAACGCGCTCGTGGATTTCTACCAAACGACGTGCAAAGCATGCCGATGCTGCTCTTTTTAGCACCCGCGCACGCATTTGTGCGAAAACGCGTTTTAAGCATGCACATGCATCTTTTGGTAGACGCGGATGAAGTTTTCTGCAAAACCACAAGATGTGCATGCAAATGGTGCTTTTTGCAGAACGCGCTCGTGGATTTCTACCAAACGACGTGCTAAGCATGCCGATGCTGCTCTTTTTAGCACTCGCGCACGCATTTGTGCGAAAACGCGTTTTAAGCATGCACATGCATCTTTTGGTAGACGCGGATGAAGTTTTCTGCAAAACCACAAGATGTGCATGCAAATGGTGCTTTTTGCAGAACGCGCACGTGGATTTCTACCAAACGACGTGCTAAGCATGCCGATGCTGCTCTTTTTAGCACCCGCGCACGGATTTGTGTGAAAACGCGTTTTAAGCATGCACATGCATCTTTTGGTAGACGCGGATGAAGTTTTCTGCAAAACCACAAGATGTGCATGCAAATGGTGCTTTTGGCAGAACGCGCTCGTGGATTTCTACCAAACGACGTGCTAAGCATGCCGATGCTGCTCTTTTTAGCACCCGCGCACGCATTTGTGCGAAAACGCGTCTTAAGCATGCACATGCATCTTTTGGTAGACGCGGATGAAGTTTTCTGCAAAACCACAAGATGTGCATGCAAATGGTGCTTTTTGCAGAACGCGCACGTGGATTTCTACCAAACGACGTGCTAAGCATGCCGATGCTGCTCTTTTTAGCACCCGCGCACGCATTTGTGCGAGAACGCGTTTTAAGCATGCACATGCATCTTTTGGTAGACGCGGATGAAGTTTTCTGCAAAACGACAAGATGTGCATGCAAATGGTGCTTTTTGCAAAACGCGCACGTGGATTTCTACCAAACGACGTGCTAAGCATGCCGATGCTGCTCTTTTTAGCACCCGCGCACGCATTTGTGCGAAAACGCGTTTTAAGCATGCACATGCATCTTTTGGTAGACGCGGATGAAGTTTTCTGCAAAACCACAAGATGTGCATGCAAATGGTGCTTTTTGCAGAACGCACACGTGGATTTCTACCAAACGACGTGCTAAGCATGCCGATGCTGCTCTTTTTAGCACCCGCGCACGGATTTGTGCGAAAACGCGTTTTAAGCATGCACATGCATCTTTTGGTAGACGCGGATGAAGTTTTCTGCAAAACCACAAGATGTGCATGCAAATGGTGCTTTTGGCAGAACGCGCACGTGGATGTCCATCAAACGACGTGCTAAGCATGCCGATGCTGCTCTTTTTAGCACCCGCGCACGCATTTGTGCGAAAACGCGTTTTAAGCATGCACATGCATCTTTTGGTAGACGCGGATGAAGTTTTCTGCAAAACCACAAGATGTGCATGCAAATGGTGCTTTTTGCAGAACGCGCTCGTGGATTTCTACCAAACGACGTGCAAAGCTTGCCGATGCTGCTCTTTTTAGCACCCGCGCACGCATTTGTGCGAAAACGCGTTTTAAGCATGCACATGCATCTTTTGGTAGACGCGGATGAAGTTTTCTGCAAAACCACAAGATGTGCATGCAAATGGTGCTTTTTAACGCGCTCGTGGATTTCTACCAAACGACGTGCTAAGCATGCCGATGCTGCTCTTTTTAGCACTCGCGCACGCATTTGTGCGAAAACGCGTTTTAAGCATGCACATGCATCTTTTGGTAGACGCGGATGAAGTTTTCTGCAAAACCACAAGATGTGCATGCAAATGGTGCTTTTTGCAGAACGCGCACGTGGATTTCTACCAAACGACTTGCTAAGCATGCCGATGCTGCTCTTTTTAGCACCTGCGCACGGATTTGTGCGAAAACGCGTTTTAAGCATGCACATGCATCTTTTGGTAGACGCGGATGAAGTTTTCTGCAAAACCACAAGATGTGCATGCAAATGGTGCTTTTGGCAGAACGCGCACGTGGATTTCTACCAAACGACGTGCAAAGCATGCCGATGCTGCTCTTTTTAGCACCCGCGCACGCATTTGTGCGAAAACGCGTTTTAAGCATGCACATGCATCTTTTGGTAGACGCGGATGAAGTTTTCTGCAAAACCACAAGATGTGCATGCAAATGGTGCTTTTTGCAGAACGCGCTCGTGGATTTCTACCAAACGACGTGCTAAGCATGCCGATGCTGCTCTTTTTAGCACTCGCGCACGCATTTGTGCGAAAACGCGTTTTAAGCATGCACATGCATCTTTTGGTAGACGCGGATGAAGTTTTCTGCAAAACCACAAGATGTGCATGCAAATGGTGCTTTTTGCAGAACGCGCACGTCGATTTCTACCAAACGACGTGCTAAGCATGCCGATGCTGCTCTTTTTAGCACCCGCGCACGGATTTGTGCGAAAACGCGTTTTAAGCATGCACATGCATCTTTTGGTAGACGCGGATGAAGTTTTCTGCAAAACCACAAGATGTGCATGCAAATGGTGCTTTTTGCAGAACGCGCACGTGGATTTCTACCAAACGACGTGCTAAGCATGCCGATGCTGCTCTTTTTAGCACCCGCGCACGGATTTGTGCGAAAACGCGTTTTAAGCATGCACATGCATCTTTTGGTAGACGCGGATGAAGTTTTCTGCAAAACCACAAGATGTGCATGCAAATGGTGCTTTTGGCAGAACGCGCACGTGGATTTCTACCAAACGACGTGCTAAGCATGCCGATGCTGCTCTTTTTAGCACCCGCGCACGCATGTGTGCGAAAACGCGTTTTAAGCATGCACATGCATCTTTTGGTAGACGCGGAAGACGTTTTCTGCAAAACCACAAGATGTGCATGCAAATGGTGCTTTTTGCAGAACGCGCTCGTGGATTTCTACCAAACGACGTGCTAAGCATGCCGATGCTGCTCTTTTTAGCACCCGCACACGCATTTGTGCGAAAACGCGTTTTAAGCATGCACATGCATCTTTTGGTAGACGCGGATGAAGTTTTCTGCAAAACCACAAGATGTGCATGCAAATGGTGCTTTTGGCAGAACGCGCACGTGGATTTCTACCAAACGACGTGCTAAGCATGCTGATGCTGCTCTTTTTAGCACCCGCGCACGCATTTGTGCGAAAACGCGTTTTAAGCATGCACATGCATCTTTTGGTAGACGCGGATGAAGTTTTCTGCAAAACCACAAGATGTGCATGCAAATGGTGCTTTTTGCAGAACGCGCTCGTGGATTTCTACCAAACGACGTGCTAAGCATGCCGATGCTGCTCTTTTTAGCACCCGCGCACGCATTTGTGCGAAAACGCGTTTTAAGCATGCACATGCATCTTTTGGTAGACGCGGATGAAGTTTTCTGCAAAACCACAAGATGTGCATGCAAATGGTGCTTTTTGCAGAACGCGCACGTGGATTTCTACCAAACGACGTGCTAAGCATGCCGATGCTGCTCTTTTTAGCACCCGGTGCACGGATTTGTGCGAAAACGCGTTTTAAGCATGCACATGCATCTTTTGGTAGACGCGGATGAAGTTTTCTGCAAAACCACAAGAAGTGCATGCAAATGGTGCTTTTTGCAGAACGCGCACGTGGATTTCTACCAAACGACGTGCTAAGCATGCCGATGCTGCTCTTTTTAGCACCCGCGCACGCATTTGTGCGAGAACGCGTTTTAAAGCATGCACATGCATCTTTTGGTAGACGCGGATAAAGTTTTCTGCAAAACGACAAGATGTGCATGCAAATGGTGCTTTTTGCAAAACGCGCACGTGGATTTCTACCAAACGACGTGCTAAGCATGCCGATGCTGCTCTTTTTAGCACCCGCGCACGCATTTGTGCGAAAACGCGTTTTAAGCATGCACATGCATCTTTTGGTAGACGCGGATGAAGTTTTCTGCAAAACCACAAGATGTGCATGCAAATGGTGCTTTTTGCAGAACGCGCACGTGGATTTCTACCAAACGACGTGCTAAGCATGCCGATGCTGCTCTTTTTAGCACCCGCGCACGCATTTGTGCGAAAACGCGTTTTAAGCATGCACATGCATCTTTTGGTAGATGCGGATGAAGTTTTCTGCAAAACCACAACATGTGCATGCAAATGGTGCTTTTTGCAGAACGCGCACGTGGATTTCTACCAAACGACGTGCTAAGCTTGCCGATGCTGCTCTTTTTAGCACCCGCGCACGGATTTGTGCGAAAACGCGTTTTAAGCATGCACATGCATCTTTTGGTAGACGCGGATGAAGTTTTCTGCAAAACCACAAGATGTGCATGCAAATGGTGCTTTTTGCAGAACGCGCACGTGGATTTCTACCAAACGACGTGCTAAGCATGCCGATGCTGCTCTTTTTAGCACCCGCGCACGGATTTGTGCGAAAACGCGTTTTAAGCATGCACATGCATCTTTTGGTAGACGCGGATGAAGTTTTCTGCAAAACCACAAGATGTGCATGCAAAGGGTGCTTTTGGCAGAACGCGCACGTGGATTTCTACCAAACGACGTGCTAAGCATGCCGATGCTGCTCTTTTTAGCACCCGCGCACGCATTTGTGGGAAAACGCGTTTTAAGCATGCACATGCATCTTTTGGTAGACGCGGATGAAGTTTTCTGCAAAACCACAAGATGTGCATGCAAATGGTGCTTTTTGCAGAACGCGCACGTGGATTTCTACCAAACGACGTGCTAAGCATGCCGATGCTGCTCTTTTTAGCACCCGCGCACGCATTTGTGCGAAAATGCGTTTTAAGCATGCACATGCATCTTTTGGTAGACGCGGATGAAGTTTTCTGCAAAACCACAAGATGTGCATGCAAATGGTGCTTTTTGCAGAACGCGCACGTGGATTTCTACCAAACGACGTGCTAAGCATGCCGATGCTGCTCTTTTTAGCACCCGCGCACGGATTTGTGCGAAAACGCGTTTTAAGCATGCACATGCATCTTTTGGTAGACGCGGATGAAGTTTTCTGCAAAACCACAAGATGTGCATGCAAATGGTGCTTTTGGCAGAACGCGCACGTGGATTTCTACCAAACGACGTGCTAAGCATGCCGATGCTGCTCTTTTTAGCACCCGCGCACGCATTTGTGCGAAAACGCGTTTTAAGCATGCACATGCATCTTTGGTAGACGCGGATGACGTTTTCTGCAAAACCACAAGATGTGCATGCAAATGGTGCTTTTTGCAGAACGCGCTCGTGGATTTCTACCAAACGACGTGCTAAGCATGCCGATGCTGCTCTTTTTAGCACCCGCGCACGCATTTGTGCGAAAACGCGTTTTAAGCATGCACATGCATCTTTTGGTAGACGCGGATGAAGTTTTCTGCAAAACCACAAGATGTGCATGCAAATGGTTGCTTTTGGCAGAACGCGCACGTGATTTCTACCAAACGACGTGCTAAGCATGCTGATGCTGCTCTTTTTAGCACCCGCGCACGCATTTGTGCGAAAACGCGTTTTAAGCATGCACATGCATCTTTTGGTAGACGCGGATGAAGTTTTCTGCAAAAACCACAAGATGTGCATGCAAATGGTGCTTTTTGCAGAACGCGCTCGTGGATTTCTACCAAACGACGTGCTAAGCATGCCGATGCTGCTCTTTTTAGCACCCGCGCACGCATTTGTGCGAAAACGCGTTTTTAAGCATGCACTTGCATCTTTTGGTAGACGCGGATGAAGTTTTCTGCAAAATCACAAGATGTGCATGCAAATGGTGCTTTTTGCAGAACGCGCACGTGGATTTCTACCAAACGACGTGCTAAGCATGCCGATGCTGCTCTTTTTAGCACCCGCGCACGGATTTGTGCGAAAACGCGTTTTAAGCATGCACATGCATCTTTTGGTAGACGCGGATGAAGTTTTCTGCAAAACCACAAGATGTGCATGCAAATGGTGCTTTTTGCAGAACGCGCACGTGGATTTCTACCAAACGACGTGCTAAGCATGCCGATGCTGCTCTTTTTAGCACCCGCGCACGCATTTGTGCGAGAACGCGTTTTAAGCATGCACATGCATCTTTTGGTAGACGCGGATGAAGTTTTCTGCAAAACGACAAGATGTGCATGCAAATGGTGCTTTTTGCAAAACGCGCACGTCGATTTCTACCAAACGACGTGCTAAGCATGCCGATGCTGCTCTTTTTAGCACCCGCGCACGCATTTGTGCGAAAACGCGTTTTAAGCATGCACATGCATCTTTTGGTAGACGCGGATGAAGTTTTCTGCAAAACCACAAGATGTGCATGCAAATGGTGCTTTTGGCAGAACGCGCACGTGGATTTCTACCAAACGACGTGCTAAGCATGCCGATGCTGCTCTTTTTAGCACCCGCGCACGCATGTGTGCGAAAACGCGTTTTAAGCATGCACATGCATCTTTTGGTAGACGCGGAAGACGTTTTCTGCAAAACCACAAGATGTGCATGCAAATGGTGCTTTTTGCAGAACGCGCTCGTGGATTTTCTACCAAACGACGTGCTAAGCATGCCGATGCTGCTCTTTTTAGCACCCGCACACGCATTTGTGCGAAAACGCGTTTTAAGCATGCACATGCATCTTTTGGTAGACGCGGATGAAGTTTTCTGCAAAACCACAAGATGTGCATGCAAATGGTGCTTTTTGCAGAACGCGCTCGTGGATTTCTACCAAACGACGTGCTAAGCATGCCGATGCTGCTCTTTTTAGCACCCGCGCACGCATTTGTGCGAAAACGCGTTTTAAGCATGCACATGCATCTTTTGGTAGACGCGGATGAAGTTTTCTGCAAAACCACAAGATGTGCATGCAAATGGTGCTTTTTGCAGAACGCGCACGTGGATTTCTACCAAACGACGTGCTAAGCATGCCGATGCTGCTCTTTTTAGCACCCGTGCACGGATTTGTGCGAAAACGCGTTTTAAGCATGCACATGCATCTTTTGGTAGACGCGGATGAAGTTTTCTGCAAAACCACAAGATGTGCATGCAAATGGTGCTTTTTGCAGAACGCGCACGTGGATTTCTACCAAACGACGTGCTAAGCATGCCGATGCTGCTCTTTTTAGCACCCGCGCACGCATTTGTGCGAGAACGCGTTTTAAGCATGCACATGCATCTTTTGGTAGACGCGGATAAAGTTTTCTGCAAAACCACAAGATGTGCATGCAAATGGTGCTTTTTGCAGAACGCGCACGTGGATTTCTACCAAACGACGTGCTAAGCATGCCGATGCTGCTCTTTTTAGCACCCGCGCACGCATTTGTGCGAGAACGCGTTTTAAGCATGCACATGCATCTTTTGGTAGACGCGGATGAAGTTTTCTGCAAAACGACAAGATGTGCATGCAAATGGTGCTTTTTGCAAAACGCGCACGTCGATTTCTACCAAACGACGTGCTAAGCATGCCGATGCTGCTCTTTTTAGCACCCGCGCACGCATTTGTGCGAAAACGCGTTTTAAGCATGCACATGCATCTTTTGGTAGACGCGGATGAAGTTTTCTGCAAAACCACAAGATGTGCATGCAAATGGTGCTTTTGGCAGAACGCGCACGTGGATTTCTACCAAACGACGTGCTAAGCATGCCGATGCTGCTCTTTTTAGCACCCGCGCACGCATGTGTGCGAAAACGCGTTTTAAGCATGCACATGCATCTTTTGGTAGACGCGGAAGACGTTTTCTGCAAAACCACAAGATGTGCATGCAAATGGTGCTTTTTGCAGAACGCGCTCGTGGATTTCTACCAAACGACGTGCTAAGCATGCCGATGCTGCTCTTTTTAGCACCCGCACACGCATTTGTGCGAAAACGCGTTTTAAGCATGCACATGCATCTTTTGGTAGACGCGGATGAAGTTTTCTGCAAAACCACAAGATGTGCATGCAAATGGTGCTTTTGGCAGAACGCGCACGTGGATTTCTACCAAACGACGTGCTAAGCATGCCGATGCTGCTCTTTTTAGCACCCGCGCACGCATTTGTGCGAAAACGCGTTTTAAGCATGCACATGCATCTTTTGGTAGATGCGGATGAAGTTTTCTGCAAAACCACAAGATGTGCATGCAAATGGTGCTTTTTGCAGAACGCGCACGTGGATTTCTACCAAACGACGTGCTAAGCTTGCCGATGCTGCTCTTTTTAGCACCCGCGCACGGATTTGTGCGAAAACGCGTTTTAAGCATGCACATGCATCTTTTGGTAGACGCGGATGAAGTTTTCTGCAAAACCACAAGATGTGCAAGCAAATGGTGCTTTTTGCAGAACGCGCACGTGGATTTCTACCAAACGACGTGCTAAGCATGCCGATGCTGCTCTTTTTAGCACCCGCGCACGGATTTGTGCGAAAACGCGTTTTAAGCATGCACATGCATCTTTTGGTAGACGCGGATGAAGTTTTCTGCAAAACCACAAGATGTGCATGCAAATGGTGCTTTTGGCAGAACGCGCACGTGGATTTCTACCAAACGACGTGCTAAGCATGCCGATGCTGCTCTTTTTAGCACCCGCGCACGCATTTGTGGGAAAACGCGTTTTAAGCATGCACATGCATCTTTTGGTAGACGCGGATGAAGTTTTCTGCAAAACCACAAGATGTGCATGCAAATGGTGCTTTTTGCAGAACGCGCACGTGGATTTCTACCAAACGACGTGCTAAGCATGCCGATGCTGCTCTTTTTAGCACCCGCGCACGCATTTGTGCGAAAATGCGTTTTAAGCATGCACATGCATCTTTTGGTAGACGCGGATGAAGTTTTCTGCAAAACCACAAGATGTGCATGCAAATGGTGCTTTTTGCAGAACGCGCACGTGGATTTCTACCAAACGACGTGCTAAGCATGCCGATGCTGCTCTTTTTAGCACCCGCGCACGGATTTGTGCGAAAACGCGTTTTAAGCATGCACATGCATCTTTTGGTAGACGCGGATGAAGTTTTCTGCAAAACCACAAGATGTGCATGCAAATGGTGCTTTTGGCAGAACGCGCACGTGGATTTCTACCAAACGACGTGCTAAGCATGCCGATGCTGCTCTTTTTAGCACCCGCGCACGCATGTGTGCGAAAACGCGTTTTAAGCATGCACATGCATCTTTTGGTAGACGCGGAAGACGTTTTCTGCAAAACCACAAGATGTGCATGCAAATGGTGCTTTTGGCAGAACGCGCACGTGGATTTCTACCAAACGACGTGCTAAGCATGCTGATGCTGCTCTTTTTAGCACCCGCGCACGCATTTGTGCGAAAACGCGTTTTAAGCATGCACATGCATCTTTTGGTAGACGCGGATGAAGTTTTCTGCAAAACCACAAGATGTGCATGCAAATGGTGCTTTTTGCAGAACGCGCTCGTGGATTTCTACCAAACGACGTGCTAAGCATGCCGATGCTGCTCTTTTTAGCACCCGCGCACGCATTTGTGCGAAAACGCGTTTTAAGCATGCACATGCATCTTTTGGTAGACGCGGATGAAGTTTTCTGCAAAACCACAAGATGTGCATGCAAATGGTGCTTTTTGCAGAACGCGCACGTGGATTTCTACCAAACGACGTGCTAAGCATGCCGATGCTGCTCTTTTTAGCACCCGTGCACGGATTTGTGCGAAAACGCGTTTTAAGCATGCACATGCATCTTTTGGTAGACGCGGATGAAGTTTTCTGCAAAACCACAAGATGTGCATGCAAATGGTGCTTTTTGCAGAACGCGCACGTGGATTTCTACCAAACGACGTGCTAAGCATGCCGATGCTGCTCTTTTTAGCACCCGCGCACGCATTTGTGCGAGAACGCGTTTTAAGCATGCACATGCATCTTTTGGTAGACGCGGATAAAGTTTTCTGCAAAACCACAAGATGTGCATGCAAATGGTGCTTTTTGCAGAACGCGCACGTGGATTTCTACCAAACGACGTGCTAAGCATGCCGATGCTGCTCTTTTTAGCACCCGCGCACGCATTTGTGCGAGAACGCGTTTTAAGCATGCACATGCATCTTTTGGTAGACGCGGATGAAGTTTTCTGCAAAACGACAAGATGTGCATGCAAATGGTGCTTTTTGCAAAACGCGCACGTCGATTTCTACCAAACGACGTGCTAAGCATGCCGATGCTGCTCTTTTTAGCACCCGCGCACGCATTTGTGCGAAAACGCGTTTTAAGCATGCACATGCATCTTTTGGTAGACGCGGATGAAGTTTTCTGCAAAACCACAAGATGTGCATGCAAATGGTGCTTTTGGCAGAACGCGCACGTGGATTTCTACCAAACGACGTGCTAAGCATGCCGATGCTGCTCTTTTTAGCACCCGCGCACGCATGTGTGCGAAAACGCGTTTTAAGCATGCACATGCATCTTTTGGTAGACGCGGAAGACGTTTTCTGCAAAACCACAAGATGTGCATGCAAATGGTGCTTTTTGCAGAACGCGCTCGTGGATTTCTACCAAACGACGTGCTAAGCATGCCGATGCTGCTCTTTTTAGCACCCGCACACGCATTTGTGCGAAAACGCGTTTTAAGCATGCACATGCATCTTTTGGTAGACGCGGATGAAGTTTTCTGCAAAACCACAAGATGTGCATGCAAATGGTGCTTTTGGCAGAACGCGCACGTGGATTTCTACCAAACGACGTGCTAAGCATGCCGATGCTGCTCTTTTTAGCACCCGCGCACGCATTTGTGCGAAAACGCGTTTTAAGCATGCACATGCATCTTTTGGTAGATGCGGATGAAGTTTTCTGCAAAACCACAAGATGTGCATGCAAATGGTGCTTTTTGCAGAACGCGCACGTGGATTTCTACCAAACGACGTGCTAAGCTTGCCGATGCTGCTCTTTTTAGCACCCGCGCACGGATTTGTGCGAAAACGCGTTTTAAGCATGCACATGCATCTTTTGGTAGACGCGGATGAAGTTTTCTGCAAAACCACAAGATGTGCAAGCAAATGGTGCTTTTTGCAGAACGCGCACGTGGATTTCTACCAAACGACGTGCTAAGCATGCCGATGCTGCTCTTTTTAGCACCCGCGCACGGATTTGTGCGAAAACGCGTTTTAAGCATGCACATGCATCTTTTGGTAGACGCGGATGAAGTTTTCTGCAAAACCACAAGATGTGCATGCAAATGGTGCTTTTGGCAGAACGCGCACGTGGATTTCTACCAAACGACGTGCTAAGCATGCCGATGCTGCTCTTTTTAGCACCCGCGCACGCATTTGTGGGAAAACGCGTTTTAAGCATGCACATGCATCTTTTGGTAGACGCGGATGAAGTTTTCTGCAAAACCACAAGATGTGCATGCAAATGGTGCTTTTTGCAGAACGCGCACGTGGATTTCTACCAAACGACGTGCTAAGCATGCCGATGCTGCTCTTTTTAGCACCCGCGCACGCATTTGTGCGAAAATGCGTTTTAAGCATGCACATGCATCTTTTGGTAGACGCGGATGAAGTTTTCTGCAAAACCACAAGATGTGCATGCAAATGGTGCTTTTTGCAGAACGCGCACGTGGATTTCTACCAAACGACGTGCTAAGCATGCCGATGCTGCTCTTTTTAGCACCCGCGCACGGATTTGTGCGAAAACGCGTTTTAAGCATGCACATGCATCTTTTGGTAGACGCGGATGAAGTTTTCTGCAAAACCACAAGATGTGCATGCAAATGGTGCTTTTTGCAGAACGCGCACGTGGATTTCTACCAAACGACGTGCTAAGCATGCCGATGCTGCTCTTTTTAGCACCCGCGCACGGATTTGTGCGAAAACGCGTTTTAAGCATGCACATGCATCTTTTGGTAGATGCGGATGAAGTTTTCTGCAAAACCACAAGATGTGCATGCAAATGGTGCTTTTGGCAGAACGCGCACGTGGATTTCTACCAAACGACGTGCTAAGCATGCCGATGCTGCTCTTTTTAGCACCCGCGCACGCATTTGTGCGAAAACGCGTTTTAAGCATGCACATGCATCTTTTGGTAGACGCGGATGACGTTTTCTGCAAAACCACAAGATGTGCATGCAAATGGTGCTTTTTGCAGAACGCGCTCGTGGATTTCTACCAAACGACGTGCTAAGCATGCCGATGCTGCTCTTTTTAGCACCCGCACACGCATTTGTGCGAAAACGCGTTTTAAGCATGCACATGCATCTTTTGGTAGACGCGGATGAAGTTTTCTGCAAAACCACAAGATGTGCATGCAAATGGTGCTTTTGGCAGAACGCGCACGTGGATTTCTACCAAACGACGTGCTAAGCATGCTGATGCTGCTCTTTTTAGCACCCGCGCACGCATTTGTGCGAAAACGCGTTTTAAGCATGCACATGCATCTTTTGGTAGACGCGGATGAAGTTTTCTGCAAAACCACAAGATGTGCATGCAAATGGTGCTTTTTGCAGAACGCGCTCGTGGATTTCTACCAAACGACGTGCTAAGCATGCCGATGCTGCTCTTTTTAGCACCCGCGCACGCATTTGTGCGAAAACGCGTTTTAAGCATGCACTTGCATCTTTTGGTAGACGCGGATGAAGTTTTCTGCAAAATCACAAGATGTGCATGCAAATGGTGCTTTTTGCAGAACGCGCACGTGGATTTCTACCAAACGACGTGCTAAGCATGCCGATGCTGCTCTTTTTAGCACCCGCGCACGGATTTGTGCGAAAACGCGTTTTAAGCATGCACATGCATCTTTTGGTAGACGCGGATGAAGTTTTCTGCAAAACCACAAGATGTGCATGCAAATGGTGCTTTTTGCAGAACGCGCACGTGGATTTCTACCAAACGACGTGCTAAGCATGCCGATGCTGCTCTTTTTAGCACCCGCGCACGCATTTGTGCGAAAACGCGTTTTAAGCATGCACATGCATCTTTTGGTAGACGCGGATGAAGTTTTCTGCAAAACCACAAGATGTGCATGCAAATAGTGCTTTTTGCAGAACGCGCACGTGGATTTCTACCAAACGACGTGCTAAGCATGCCGATGCTGCTCTTTTTAGCACCCGCGCACGCATTTGTGCGAAAACGCGTTTTAAGCATGCACATGCATCTTTTGGTAGACGCGGATGAAGTTTTCTGCAAAACCACAAGATGTGCATGCAAATGGTGCTTTTTGCAGAACGCGCACGTGGATTTCTACCAAACGACGTGCTAAGCTTGCCGATGCTGCTCTTTTTAGCACCCGCGCACGGATTTGTGCGAAAACGCGTTTTAAGCATGCACATGCATCTTTTGGTAGACGCGGATGAAGTTTTCTGCAAAACCACAAGATGTGCATGCAAATGGTGCTTTTTGCAGAACGCGCACGTGGATTTCTACCAAACGACGTGCTAAGCATGCCGATGCTGCTCTTTTTAGCACCCGCGCACGCATTTGTGCGAAAACGCGTTTTAAGCATGCACATGCATCTTTTGGTAGACGCGGATGAAGTTTTCTGCAAAACCACAAGATGTGCATGCAAATGGTGCTTTTGGCAGAACGCGCACGTGGATGTCCATCAAACGACGCGCTAAGCATGCCGATGCTGCTCTTTTTAGCACCCGCGCACGCATTTGTGCGAAAACGCGTTTTAAGCATGCACATGCATCTTTTGGTAGACGCGGATGAAGTTTTCTGCAAAACCACAAGATGTGCATGCAAATGGTGCTTTTTGCAGAACGCGCTCGTGGATTTCTACCAAACGACGTGCAAAGCATGCCGATGCTGCTCTTTTTAGCACCCGCGCACGCATTTGTGCGAAAACGCGTTTTAAGCATGCACATGCATCTTTTGGTAGACGCGGATGAAGTTTTCTGCAAAACCACAAGATGTGCATGCAAATGGTGCTTTTTAACGCGCTCGTGGATTTCTACCAAACGACGTGCTAAGCATGCCGATGCTGCTCTTTTTAGCACTCGCGCACGCATTTGTGCGAAAACGCGTTTTAAGCATGCACATGCATCTTTTGGTAGACGCGGATGAAGTTTTCTGCAAAACCACAAGATGTGCATGCAAATGGTGCTTTTTGCAGAACGCGCACGTGGATTTCTACCAAACGACGTGCTAAGCATGCCGATGCTGCTCTTTTTAGCACCCGCGCACGGATTTGTGCGAAAACGCGTTTTAAGCATGCACATGCATCTTTTGGTAGACGCGGATGAAGTTTTCTGCAAAACCACAAGATGTGCATGCAAATGGTGCTTTTGGCAGAACGCGCACGTGGATTTCTACCAAACGACGTGCAAAGCATGCCGATGCTGCTCTTTTTAGCACCCGCGCACGCATTTGTGCGAAAACGCGTTTTAAGCATGCACATGCATCTTTTGGTAGACGCGGATGAAGTTTTCTGCAAAACCACAAGATGTGCATGCAAATGGTGCTTTTTGCAGAACGCGCTCGTGGATTTCTACCAAACGACGTGCTAAGCATGCCGATGCTGCTCTTTTTAGCACTCGCGCACGCATTTGTGCGAAAACGCGTTTTAAGCATGCACATGCATCTTTTGGTAGACGCGGATGAAGTTTTCTGCAAAACCACAAGATGTGCATGCAAATGGTGCTTTTTGCAGAACGCGCACGTGGATTTCTACCAAACGACGTGCTAAGCATGCCGATGCTGCTCTTTTTAGCACCCGCGCACGGATTTGTGCGAAAACGCGTTTTAAGCATGCACATGCATCTTTTGGTAGACGCGGATGAAGTTTTCTGCAAAACCACAAGATGTGCATGCAAATGGTGCTTTTTGCAGAACGCGCACGTGGATTTCTACCAAACGACGTGCTAAGCATGCCGATGCTGCTCTTTTTAGCACCCGCGCACGGATTTGTGCGAAAACGCGTTTTAAGCATGCACATGCATCTTTTGGTAGACGCGGATGAAGTTTTCTGCAAAACCACAAGATGTGCATGCAAATGGTGCTTTTGGCAGAACGCGCACGTGGATTTCTACCAAACGACGTGCTAAGCATGCCGATGCTCCTCTTTTTAGCACCCGCGCAAGCATTTGTGCGAAAACGCGTTTTAAGCATGCACATGCATCTTTTGGTAGACGCGGATGACGTTTTCTGCAAAACCACAAGATGTGCATGCAAATGGTGCTTTTTGCAGAACGCGCTCGTGGATTTCTACCAAACGACGTGCTAAGCATGCCGATGCTGCTCTTTTTAGCACCCGCACACGCATTTGTGCGAAAACGCGTTTTAAGCATGCACATGCATCTTTTGGTAGACGCGGATGAAGTTTTCTGCAAAACCACAAGATGTGCATGCAAATGGTGCTTTTGGCAGAACGCGCACATGGATTTCTACCAAACGACGTGCTAAGCATGCTGATGCTGCTCTTTTTAGCACCCGCGCACGCATTTGTGCGAAAACGCGTTTTAAGCATGCACATGCATCTTTTGGTAGACGCGGATGAAGTTTTCTGCAAAACCACAAGATGTGCATGCAAATGGTGCTTTTTGCAGAACGCGCTCGTGGATTTCTACCAAACGACGTGCTAAGCATGCCGATGCTGCTCTTTTTAGCACCCGCGCACGCATTTGTGCGAAAACGCGTTTTAAGCATGCACATGCATCTTTTGGTAGACGCGGATGAAGTTTTCTGCAAAACCACAAGATGTGCATGCAAATGGTGCTTTTTGCAGAACGCGCACGTGGATTTCTACCAAACGACGTGCTAAGCATGCCGATGCTGCTCTTTTTAGCACCCGCGCACGGATTTGTGCGAAAACGCGTTTTAAGCATGCACATGCATCTTTTGGTAGACGCGGATGAAGTTTTCTGCAAAACCACAAGATGTGCATGCAAATGGTGCTTTTTGCAGAACGCGCACGTGGATTTCTACCAAACGACGTGCTAAGCATGCCGATGCTGCTCTTTTTAGCACCCGCGCACGCATTTGTGCGAGAACGCGTTTTAAGCATGCACATGCATCTTTTGCTAGACGCGGATGAAGTTTTCTGCAAAACGACAAGATGTGCATGCAAATGGTGCTTTTTGCAAAACGCGCACGTGGATTTCTACCAAACGACGTGCTAAGCATGCCGATGCTGCTCTTTTTAGCACCCGCGCACGCATTTGTGCGAAAACGCGTTTTAAGCATGCACATGCATCTTTTGGTAGACGCGGATGAAGTTTTCTGCAAAACCACAAGATGTGCATGCAAATGGTGCTTTTTGCAGAACGCGCACGTGGATTTCTACCAAACGACGTGCTAAGCATGCCGATGCTGCTCTTTTTAGCACCCGCGCACGCATTTGTGCGAAAACGCGTTTTAAGCATGCACATGCATCTTTTGGTAGACGCGGATGAAGTTTTCTGCAAAACCACAAGATGTGCATGCAAATGGTGCTTTTTGCAGAACGCGCACGTGGATTTCTACCAAACGACGTGCTAAGCTTGCCGATGCTGCTCTTTTTAGCACCCGCGCACGGATTTGTGCGAAAACGCGTTTTAAGCATGCACATGCATCTTTTGGTAGACGCGGATGAAGTTTTCTGCAAAACCACAAGATGTGCATGCAAATGGTGCTTTTGGCAGAACGCGCACGTGGATTTCTACCAAACGACGTGCTAAGCATGCCGATGCTGCTCTTTTTAGCACCCGCGCACGCATTTGTGCGAAAACGCGTTTTAAGCATGCACATGCATCTTTTGGTAGACGCGGATGACGTTTTCTGCAAAACCACAAGATGTGCATGCAAATGGTGCTTTTTGCAGAACGCGCTCGTGGATTTCTACCAAACGACGTGCTAAGCATGCCGATGCTGCTCTTTTTAGCACCCGCACACGCATTTGTGCGAAAACGCGTTTTAAGCATGCACATGCATCTTTTGGTAGACGCGGATGAAGTTTTCTGCAAAACCACAAGATGTGCATGCAAATGGTGCTTTTGGCAGAACGCGCACGTGGA
This sequence comes from Dermacentor andersoni, assembly GCF_023375885.2. Taxonomy (NCBI): domain Eukaryota; kingdom Metazoa; phylum Arthropoda; class Arachnida; order Ixodida; family Ixodidae; genus Dermacentor; species Dermacentor andersoni. The sequence continues at coordinate 28,411 of NW_027314880.1, read as the reverse complement.
TTTCTACCAAACGACGTGCTAAGCATGCTGATGCTGCTCTTTTTAGCACCCGCGCACGCATTTGTGCGAAAACGCGTTTTAAGCATGCACATGCATCTTTTGGTAGACGCGGATGAAGTTTTCTGCAAAACCACAAGATGTGCATGCAAATGGTGCTTTTTGCAGAACGCGCACGTGGATTTCTACCAAACGACGTGCTAAGCATGCCGATGCTGCTCTTTTTAGCACCCGCGCACGGATTTGTGCGAAAACGCGTTTTAAGCATGCACATGCATCTTTTGGTAGACGCGGATGAAGTTTTCTGCAAAACCACAAGATGTGCATGCAAATGGTGCTTTTGGCAGAACGCGCACGTGGATTTCTACCAAACGACGTGCAAAGCATGCCGATGCTGCTCTTTTTAGCACCCGCGCACGCATTAGTGCGAAAACGCGTTTTAAGCATGCACATGCATCTTTTGGTAGACGCGGATGAAGTTTTCTGCAAAACCACAAGATGTGCATGCAAATGGTGCTTTTTGCAGAACGCGCTCGTGGATTTCTACCAAACGACGTGCTAAGCATGCCGATGCTGCTCTTTTTAGCACCCGCGCACGCATTTGTGCGAAAACGCGTTTTAAGCATGCACATGCATCTTTTGGTAGACGCGGATGAAGTTTTCTGCAAAACCACAAGATGTGCATGCAAATGGTGCTTTTTGCAGAACGCGCACGTGGATTTCTACCAAACGACGTGCTAAGCATGCCGATGCTGCTCTTTTTAGCACCCGCGCACGCATTTGTGCGAAAACGCGTTTTAAGCATGCACATGCATCTTTTGGTAGACGCGGATGAAGTTTTCTGCAAAACCACAAGATGTGCATGCAAATGGTGCTTTTTGCAGAACGCGCACGTGGATTTCTACCAAACGACGTGCTAAGCTTGCCGATGCTGCTCTTTTTAGCACCCGCGCACGGATTTGTGCGAAAACGCGTTTTAAGCATGCACATGCATCTTTTGGTAGACGCGGATGAAGTTTTCTGCAAAACCACAAGATGTGCATGCAAATGGTGCTTTTGGCAGAACGCGCACGTGGATTTCTACCAAACGACGTGCTAAGCATGCCGATGCTGCTCTTTTTAGCACCCGCGCACGCATTTGTGCGAAAACGCGTTTTAAGCATGCACATGCATCTTTTGGTAGACGCGGATGACGTTTTCTGCAAAACCACAAGATGTGCATGCAAATGGTGCTTTTTGCAGAACGCGCTCGTGGATTTCTACCAAACGACGTGCTAAGCATGCCGATGCTGCTCTTTTTAGCACCCGCACACGCATTTGTGCGAAAACGCGTTTTAAGCATGCACATGCATCTTTTGGTAGACGCGGATGAAGTTTTCTGCAAAACCACAAGATGTGCATGCAAATGGTGCTTTTGGCAGAACGCGCACGTGGATTTCTACCAAACGACGTGCTAAGCATGCTGATGCTGCTCTTTTTAGCACCCGCGCACGCATTTGTGCGAAAACGCGTTTTAAGCATGCACATGCATCTTTTGGTAGACGCGGATGAAGTTTTCTGCAAAACCACAAGATGTGCATGCAAATGGTGCTTTTTGCAGAACGCGCACGTGGATTTCTACCAAACGACGTGCTAAGCATGCCGATGCTGCTCTTTTTAGCACCCGCGCACGGATTTGTGCGAAAACGCGTTTTAAGCATGCACATGCATCTTTTGGTAGACGCGGATGAAGTTTTCTGCAAAACCACAAGATGTGCATGCAAATGGTGCTTTTGGCAGAACGCGCACGTGGATTTCTACCAAACGACGTGCAAAGCATGCCGATGCTGCTCTTTTTAGCACCCGCGCACGCATTAGTGCGAAAACGCGTTTTAAGCATGCACATGCATCTTTTGGTAGACGCGGATGAAGTTTTCTGCAAAACCACAAGATGTGCATGCAAATGGTGCTTTTTGCAGAACGCGCTCGTGGATTTCTACCAAACGACGTGCTAAGCATGCCGATGCTGCTCTTTTTAGCACTCGCGCACGCATTTGTGCGAAAACGCGTTTTAAGCATGCACATGCATCTTTTGGTAGACGCGGATGAAGTTTTCTGCAAAACCACAAGATGTGCATGCAAATGGTGCTTTTTGCAGAACGCGCACGTGGATTTCTACCAAACGACGTGCTAAGCATGCCGATGCTGCTCTTTTTAGCACTCGCGCACGCATTTGTGCGAAAACGCGTTTTAAGCATGCACATGCATCTTTTGGTAGACGCGGATGAAGTTTTCTGCAAAACCACAAGATGTGCATGCAAATGGTGCTTTTTGCAGAACGCGCACGTGGATTTCTACCAAACGACGTGCTAAGCATGCCGATGCTGCTCTTTTTAGCACCCGCGCACGGATTTGTGCGAAAACGCGTTTTAAGCATGCACATGCATCTTTTGGTAGACGCGGATGAAGTTTTCTGCAAAACCACAAGATGTGCATGCAAATGGTGCTTTTTGCAGAACGCGCACGTGGATTTCTACCAAACGACGTGCTAAGCATGCCGACGCTGCTCTTTTTAGCACCCGCGCACGGATTTGTGCGAAAACGCGTTTTAAGCATGCACATGCATCTTTTGGTAGACGCGGATGAAGTTTTCTGCAAAACCACAAGATGTGCATGCTTTTGGCAGAACGCGCACGTGGATTTCTACCAAACGACGTGCTAAGCATGCCGATGCTCCTCTTTTTAGCACCCGCGCAAGCATTTGTGCGAAAACGCGTTTTAAGCATGCACATGCATCTTTTGGTAGACGCGGATGACGTTTTCTGCAAAACCACAAGATGTGCATGCAAATGGTGCTTTTTGCAGAACGCGCTCGTGGATTTCTACCAAACGACGTGCTAAGCATGCCGATGCTGCTCTTTTTAGCACCCGCACACGCATTTGTGCGAAAACGCGTTTTAAGCATGCACATGCATCTTTTCGTAGACGCGGATGAAGTTTTCTGCAAAACCACAAGATGTGCATGCAAATGGTGCTTTTGGCAGAACGCGCACGTGGATTTCTACCAAACGACGTGCTAAGCATGCTGATGCTGCTCTTTTTAGCACCCGTGCACGCATTTGTGCGAAAACGCGTTTTAAGCATGCACATGCATCTTTTGGTAGACGCGGATGAAGTTTTCTGCAAAACCACAAGATGTGCATGCAAATGGTGCTTTTTGCAGAACGCGCTCGTGGATTTCTACCAAACGACGTGCTAAGCATGCCGATGCTGCTCTTTTTAGCACCCGCGCACGCATTTGTGCGAAAACGCGTTTTAAGCATGCACATGCATCTTTTGGTAGACGCGGATGAAGTTTTCTGTAAAACCACAAGATGTGCATGCAAATGGTGCTTTTTGCAGAACGCGCACGTGGATTTCTACCAAACGACGTGCTAAGCATGCCGATGCTGCTCTTTTTAGCACCCGCGCACGGATTTGTGCGAAAACGCGTTTTAAGCATGCACATGCATCTTTTGGTAGACGCGGATGAAGTTTTCTGCAAAACCACAAGATGTGCATGCAAATGGTGCTTTTTGCAGAACGCGCACGTGGATTTCTACCAAACGACGTGCTAAGCATGCCGATGCTGCTCTTTTTAGCACCCGCGCACGCATTTGTGCGAGAACGCGTTTTAAGCATGCACATGCATCTTTTGGTAGACGCGGATGAAGTTTTCTGACAAACGACAAGATGTGCATGCAAATGGTGCTTTTTGCAAAACGCGCACGTGGATTTCTACCAAACGACGTGCTAAGCATGCCGATGCTGCTCTTTTTAGCACCCGCGCACGCATTTGTGCGAAAACGCGTTTTAAGCATGCACATGCATCTTTTGGTAGACGCGGATGAAGTTTTCTGCAAAACCACAAGATGTGCATGCAAATGGTGCTTTTTGCAGAACGCGCACGTGGATTTCTACCAAACGACGTGCTAAGCATGCCGATGCTGCTCTTTTTAGCACCCGCGCACGCATTTGTGCGAAAACGCGTTTTAAGCATGCACATGCATCTTTTGGTAGACGCGGATGAAGTTTTCTGCAAAACCACAAGATGTGCATGCAAATGGTGCTTTTTGCAGAACGCGCACGTGGATTTCTACCAAACGATGTGCTAAGCTTGCCGATGCTGCTCTTTTTAGCACCCGCGCACGGATTTGTGCGAAAACGCGTTTTAAGCATGCACATGCATCTTTTGGTAGACGCGGATGAAGTTTTCTGCAAAACCACAAGATGTGCATGCAAATGGTGCTTTTTGCAGAACGCGCACGTGGATTTCTACCAAACGACGTGCTAAGCATGCCGATGCTGCTCTTTTTAGCACCCGCGCACGGATTTGTGCGAAAACGCGTTTTAAGCATGCACATGCATCTTTTGGTAGACGCGGATGAAGTTTTCTGCAAAACCACAATATGTGCATGCAAATGGTGCTTTTTGCAGAACGCGCACGTGGATTTCTACCAAACGACGTGCTAAGCATGCCGATGCTGCTATTTTTAGCACCCGCGCACGGATTTGTGCGAAAACGCGTTTTAAGCATGCACATGCATCTTTTGGTAGACGCGGATGAAGTTTTCTGCAAAACCACAAGATGTGCATGCAAATGGTGCTTTTTGCAGAACGCGCACGTGGATTTCTACCAAACGACGTGCTAAGCATGCCGATGCTGCTCTTTTTAGCACCCGCGCACGGATTTGTGCGAAAACGCGTTTTAAGCATGCACATGCATCTTTTGGTAGACGCGGATGAAGTTTTCTGCAAAACCACAATATGTGCATGCAAATGGTGCTTTTTGCAGAACGCGCACGTGGATTTCTACCAAACGACGTGCTAAGCATGCCGATGCTGCTATTTTTAGCACCCGCGCACGGATTTGTGCGAAAACGCGTTTTAAGCATGCACATGCATCTTTTGGTAGACGCGGATGAAGTTTTCTGCAAAACCACAAGATGTGCATGCAAATGGTGCTTTTGGCAGAACGCGCACGTGGATTTCTACCAAACGACGTGCTAAGCATGCCGATGCTGCTCTTTTTAGCACCCGCGCACGCATTTGTGGGAAAACGCGTTTTAAGCATGCACATGCATCTTTTGGTAGACGCGGATGAAGTTTTCTGCAAAACCACAAGATGTGCATGCAAATGGTGCTTTTTGCAGAACGCGCACGTGGATTTCTACCAAACGACGTGCTAAGCATGCCGATGCTGCTCTTTTTAGCACCCGCGCACGCATTTGTGCGAGAACGCGTTTTAAGCATGCACATGCATCTTTTGGTAGACGCGGATGAAGTTTTCTGCAAAACCACAAGATGTGCATGCAAATGGTGCTTTTTGCAGAACGCGCACGTGGATTTCTACCAAACGACGTGCTAAGCATGCCGATGCCGCTCTTTTTAGCACCCGCGCACGCATTTGTGCGAAAACGCGTTTTAAGCATGCACATGCATCTTTTGGTAGACGCGGATGAAGTTTTCTGCAAAACCACAAGATGTGCATGCAAATGGTGCTTTTTGCAGAACGCGCACGTGGATTTCTACCAAACGACGTGCTAAGCATGCCGATGCTGCTCTTTTTAGCACCCGCGCACGGATTTGTGCGAAAACGCGTTTTAAGCATGCACATGCATCTTTTGGTAGACGCGGATGAAGTTTTCTGCAAAACCACAAGATGTGCATGCAAATGGTGCTTTTGGCAGAACGCGCACGTGGATTGCTACCAAACGACGTGCTAAGCATGCCGATGCTGCTCTTTTTAGCACCCGCGCACGCATTTGTGCGAAAACGCGTTTTAAGCATGCACATGCATCTTTTGGTAGACGCGGATGAAGTTTTCTGCAAAACCACAAGATGTGCATGCAAATGGTGCTTTTTGCAGAACGCGCACGTGGATGTCCATCAAACGACGTGCTAAGCATGCCGATGCTGCTCTTTTTAGCACCCGCGCACGCATTTGTGCGAAAACGCGTTTTAAGCATGCACATGCATCTTTTGGTAGACGCGGATGAAGTTTTCTGCAAAACCACAAGATGTGCATGCAAATGGTGCTTTTTGCAGAACGCGCTCGTGGATTTCTACCAAACGACGTGCAAAGCATGCCGATGCTGCTCTTTTTAGCACCCGCGCACGCATTTGTGCGAAAACGCGTTTTAAGCATGCACATGCATCTTTTGGTAGACGCGGATGAAGTTTTCTGCAAAACCACAATATGTGCATGCAAATGGTGCTTTTTGCAGAACGCGCTCGTGGATTTCTACCAAATGACGTGCTAAGCATGCCGATGCTGCTCTTTTTAGCACTCGCGCACGCATTTGTGCGAAAACGCGTTTTAAGCATGCACATGCATCTTTTGGTAGACGCGGATGAAGTTTTCTGCAAAACCACAAGATGTGCATGCAAATGGTGCTTTTTGCAGAACGCGCACGTGGATTTCTACCAAACGACGTGCTAAGCATGCCGATGCTGCTCTTTTTAGCACCCGCGCACGGATTTGTGCGAAAACGCGTTTTAAGCATGCACATGCATCTTTTGGTAGACGCGGATGAAGTTTTCTGCAAAACCACAAGATGTGCATGCAAATGGTGCTTTTTGCAGAACGCGCACGTGGATTTCTACCAAACGACGTGCTAAGCATGCCGATGCTGCTCTTTTTAGCACCCGCGCACGCATTTGTGCGAAAACGCGTTTTAAGCATGCACATGCATCTTTTGGTAGACGCGGATGAAGTTTTCTGCAAAACCACAAGATGTGCATGCAAATGGTGCTTTTTGCAGAACGCGCACGTGGATTTCTACCAAACGACGTGCTAAGCATGCCGATGCTGCTATTTTTAGCACCCGCGCACGCATTTGTGCGAAAACGCGTTTTAAGCATGCACATGCATCTTGGTAGACGCGGATGAAGTTTTCTGCAAAACCACAAGATGTGCATGCAAATGGTGCTTTTTGCAGAACGCGCACGTGGATTTCTACCAAACGACGTGCTAAGCATGCCGATGCTGCTCTTTTTAGCACCCGCGCACGCATTTGTGCGAAAACGCGTTTTAAGCATGCACATGCATCTTTTGGTAGACGCGGATGAAGTTTTCTGCAAAACCACAAGATGTGCATGCAAATGGTGCTTTTTGCAGAACGCGCACGTGGATTTCTACCAAACGACGTGCTAAGCATGCCGATGCTGCTCTTTTTAGCACCCGCGCACGCATTTGTGCGAAAATGCGTTTTAAGCATGCACATGCATCTTTTGGTAGACGCGGATGAAGTTTTCTGCAAAACCACAAGATGTGCATGCAAATGGTGCTTTTTGCAGAACGCGCACGTGGATTTCTACCAAACGACGTGCTAAGCATGCCGATGCTGCTCTTTTTAGCACCCGCGCACGCATTTGTGCGAAAACGCGTTTTAAGCATGCACATGCATCTTTTGGTAGACGCGGATGAAGTTTTCTGCAAAACCACAAGATGTGCATGCAAATGGTGCTTTTTGCAGAACGCGCACGTGGATTTCTACCAAACGACGTGCTAAGCATGCCGATGCTGCTCTTTTTAGCACCCGCGCACGGATTTGTGCGAAAACGCGTTTTAAGCATGCACATGCATCTTTTGGTAGACGCGGATGAAGTTTTCTGCAAAACCACAAGATGTGCATGCAAATGGTGCTTTTGGCAGAACGCGCACGTGGATTTCTACCAAACGACGTGCTAAGCATGCCGATGCTGCTCTTTTTAGCACCCGCGCACGCATTTGTGCGAAAACGCGTTTTAAGCATGCACATGCATCTTTTGGTAGACGCGGATGACGTTTTCTGCAAAACCACAAGATGTGCATGCAAATGGTGCTTTTTGCAGAACGCGCTCGTGGATTTCTACCAAACGACGTGCTAAGCATGCCGATGCTGCTCTTTTTAGCACCCGCACACGCATTTGTGCGAAAACGCGTTTTAAGCATGCACATGCATCTTTTGGTAGACGCGGATGAAGTTTTCTGCAAAACCACAAGATGTGCATGCAAATGGTGCTTTTGGCAGAACGCGCACGTGGATTTCTACCAAACGACGTGCTAAGCATGCTGATGCTGCTCTTTTTAGCACCCGCGCACGCATTTGTGCGAAAACGCGTTTTAAGCATGCACATGCATCTTTTGGTAGACGCGGATGAAGTTTTCTGCAAAACCACAAGATGTGCATGCAAATGGTGCTTTTTGCAGAACGCGCTCGTGGATTTCTACCAAACGACGTGCTAAGCATGCCGATGCTGCTCTTTTTAGCACCCGCGCACGCATTTGTGCGAAAACGCGTTTTAAGCATGCACATGCATCTTTTGGTAGACGCGGATGAAGTTTTCTGCAAAACCACAAGATGTGCATGCAAATGGTGCTTTTTTCAGAACGCGCACGTGGATTTCTACCAAACGACGTGCTAAGCATGCCGATGCTGCTCTTTTTTGCACCCGCGCACGGATTTGTGCGAAAACGCGTTTTAAGTATGCACATGCATCTTTTATTAGACGCGGATGAAGTTTTCTGCAAAACCACAAGATGTGCATGCAAATGGTGCTTTTTGCAGAACGCGCACGTGGATTTCTACCAAACGACGTGCTAAGCATGCCGATGCTGCTCTTTTTAGCACCCGCGCACGCATTTGTGCGAGAACGCGTTTTGAGCATGCAAATGCATCTTTTGGTAGACGCGGATGAAGTTTTCTGCAAAACGACAAGATGTGCATGCAAATGGTGCTTTTTGCAAAACGCGCACGTGGATTTCTACCAAACGACGTGCTAAGCATGCCGATGCTGCTCTTTTTAGCACCCGCGCACGCATTTGTGCGAAAACGCGTTTTAAGCATGCACATGCATCTTTTGGTAGACGCGGATGAAGTTTTCTGCAAAACCACAAGATGTGCATGCAAATGGTGCTTTTTGCAGAACGCACACGTGGATTTCTACCAAACGACGTGCTAAGCATGCCGATGCTGCTCTTTTTAGCACCCGCGCACGGATTTGTGCGAAAACGCGTTTTAAGCATGCACATGCATCTTTTGGTAGACGCGGATGAAGTTTTCTGCAAAACCACAAGATGTGCATGCAAATGGTGCTTTTGGCAGAACGCGCACGTGGATGTCCATCAAACGACGCGCTAAGCATGCCGATGCTGCTCTTTTTAGCACCCGCGCACGCATTTGTGCGAAAACGCGTTTTAAGCATGCACATGCATCTTTTGGTAGACGCGGATGAAGTTTTCTGCAAAACCACAAGATGTGCATGCAAATGGTGCTTTTTGCAGAACGCGCTCGTGGATTTCTACCAAACGACGTGCAAAGCATGCCGATGCTGCTCTTTTTAGCACCCGCGCACGCATTTGTGCGAAAACGCGTTTTAAGCATGCACATGCATCTTTTGGTAGACGCGGATGAAGTTTTCTGCAAAACCACAAGATGTGCATGCAAATGGTGCTTTTTAACGCGCTCGTGGATTTCTACCAAACGACGTGCTAAGCATGCCGATGCTGCTCTTTTTAGCACTCGCGCACGCATTTGTGCGAAAACGCGTTTTAAGCATGCACATGCATCTTTTGGTAGACGCGGATGAAGTTTTCTGCAAAACCACAAGATGTGCATGCAAATGGTGCTTTTTGCAGAACGCGCACGTGGATTTCTACCAAACGACGTGCTAAGCATGCCGATGCTGCTCTTTTTAGCACCCGCGCACGGATTTGTGCGAAAACGCGTTTTAAGCATGCACATGCATCTTTTGGTAGACGCGGATGAAGTTTTCTGCAAAACCACAAGATGTGCATGCAAATGGTGCTTTTGGCAGAACGCGCACGTGGATTTCTACCAAACGACGTGCAAAGCATGCCGATGCTGCTCTTTTTAGCACCCGCGCACGCATTTGTGCGAAAACGCGTTTTAAGCATGCACATGCATCTTTTGGTAGACGCGGATGAAGTTTTCTGCAAAACCACAAGATGTGCATGCAAATGGTGCTTTTTGCAGAACGCGCTCGTGGATTTCTACCAAACGACGTGCTAAGCATGCCGATGCTGCTCTTTTTAGCACTCGCGCACGCATTTGTGCGAAAACGCGTTTTAAGCATGCACATGCATCTTTTGGTAGACGCGGATGAAGTTTTCTGCAAAACCACAAGATGTGCATGCAAATGGTGCTTTTTGCAGAACGCGCACGTGGATTTCTACCAAACGACGTGCTAAGCATGCCGATGCTGCTCTTTTTAGCACCCGCGCACGGATTTGTGCGAAAACGCGTTTTAAGCATGCACATGCATCTTTTGGTAGACGCGGATGAAGTTTTCTGCAAAACCACAAGATGTGCATGCAAATGGTGCTTTTTGCAGAGCGCGCACGTGGATTTCTACCAAACGACGTGCTAAGCATGCCGATGCTGCTCTTTTTAGCACCCGCGCACGGATTTGTGCGAAAACGCGTTTTAAGCATGCACATGCATCTTTTGGTAGACGCGGATGAAGTTTTCTGCAAAACCACAAGATGTGCATGCAAATGGTGCTTTTGGCAGAACGCGCACGTGGATTTCTACCAAACGACGTGCTAAGCATGCCGATGCTCCTCTTTTTAGCACCCGCGCACGGATTTGTGCGAAAACGCGTTTTAAGCATGCACATGCATTATTTGGATCTGTCTCGCGTGTGTATTTTCTGCAAAACCACAAGATGTGCATGCAAATGGTGCTTTTTGCAGAACGCGGACGTGGATTTCTACCAAACGACGTGCTAAGCATGCGATGCTGCTCTTTTTAGCACCCGCGCACGGATTTGTGCGAAAACGCGTTTTAAGCATGCACATGCATCTTTTGGTAGAGGCGGATGAAGTTTTCTGCAAAACCACAAGATGTGCATGCAAATTGTGCTTTTTGCAGAACGCGCTCGTGGATTTCTACCAAACGACGTGCTAAGCATGCCGATGCTGCTCTTTTTAGCACCCGCGCACGCATTTGGGCGAAAACGCGTTTTAAGCATGCACATGCATCTTTTGGTAGACGCGGATGAAGTTTTCTGCAAAACCACAAGATGTGCATGCAAATGGTGCTTTTTGCAGAACGCGGACGTGGATTTCTACCAAACGACGTGCTAAGCATGCCGATGCTGCTCTTTTTAGCACCCGCGCACGGATTTGTGCGAAAACGCGTTTTAAGCATGCACATGCATCTTTTGGTAGAGGCGGATGAAGTTTTCTGCAAAACCACAAGATGTGCATGCAAATGGTGCTTTTTGCAGAACGCGCACGTGGATTTCTACCAAACGACGTGCTAAGCATGCCGATGCTGCTCTTTTTAGCACCCGCGCACGGATTTGTGCGAAAACGCGTTTTAAGCATGCACATGCATCTTTTGGTAGACGCGGATGAAGTTTTCTGCAAAACCACAAGATGTGCATGCAAATGGTGCTTTTTGCAGAACGCGCACGTGGATTTCTACCAAACGACGTGCTAAGCATGCCGATGCTGCTCTTTTTAGCACCCGCGCACGCATTTGTGCGAAAACGCGTTTTAAGCATGCACATGCATCTTTTGGTAGACGCGGATGAAGTTTTCTGCAAAACCACAAGATGTGCATGCAAATGGTGCTTTTTGGCAGAACGCGCTCGTGGATTTCTACCAAACGACGTGCTAAGCATGCCGATGCTGCTCTTTTTAGCACCCGCGCACGCATTTGGGCGAAAACGCGTTTTTAAGCATGCACATGCATCTTTTGGTAGAGGCGGATGAAGTTTTCTGCAAAACCACAAGATGTGCATGCAAATGGTGCTTTTTGCAGAACGCGCACGTGGATTTCTACCAAACGACGTGCTAAGCATGCCGATGCTGCTCTTTTTAGCACCCGCGCACGGATTTGTGCGAAAACGCGTTTTAAGCATGCACATGCATCTTTTGGTAGACGCGGATGAAGTTTTCTGCAAAACCACAAGATGTGCATGCAAATGGTGCTTTTGGCAGAACGCGCACGTGGATTTCTACCAAACGACGTGCTAAGCATGCCGATGCTGCTCTTTTTAGCACCCGCGCACGCATTTGTGCGAAAACGCGTTTTAAGCATGCACATGCATCTTTTGGTAGACGCGGATGAAGTTTTCTGCAAAACCACAAGATGTGCATGCAAATGGTGCTTTTTGCAGAACGCGCACGTGGATTTCTACCAAACGACGTGCTAAGCTTGCCGATGCTGCTCTTTTTAGCACCCGCGCACGCATTTGTGCGAAAACGCGTTTTAAGCATGCACATGCATCTTTTGGTAGACGCGGATGAAGTTTTCTGCAAAACCACAAGATGTGCATGCAAATGGTGCTTTTTGCAGAACGCGCTCGTGGATTTCTACCAAACGACGTGCTAAGCATGCCGATGCTGCTCTTTTTAGCACCCGCGCACGCATTTGGGCGAAAACGCGTTTTAAGCATGCACATGCATCTTTTGGTAGACGCGGATGAAGTTTTCTGCAAAACCACAAGATGTGCATGCAAATGGTGCTTTTTGCAGAACGCGGACGTGGATTTCTACCAAACGACGTGCTAAGCATGCCGATGCTGCTCTTTTTAGCACCCGCGCACGGATTTGTGCGAAAACGCGTTTTAAGCATGCACATGCATCTTTTGGTAGAGGCGGATGAAGTTTCTGCAAAACCACAAGATGTGCATGCAAATGGTGCTTTTTGCAGAACGCGCACGTGGATTTCTACCAAACAACGTGCTAAGCATGCCGATGCTGCTCTTTTTAGCACCCGCGCACGCATTTGTGCGAAAACGCGTGTTAAGCATGCACATGCATCTTTTGGTAGACGCGGATGAAGTTTTCTGCAAAACCACAAGATGTGCATGCAAATGGTGCTTTTTGCAGAACGCGCACGTGGATTTCTACCAAACGACGTGCTAAGCATGCCGATGCTGCTCTTTTTAGCCCCCGCGCACGCATTTGTGCGAAAACGCGTTTTAAGCATGCACATGCATCTTTTGGTAGACGCGGATGAAGTTTTCTGCAAAACCACAAGATGTGCATGCAAATGGTGCTTTTTGCAGAACGCGCACGTGGATTTCTACCAAACAACGTGCTAAGCATGCCGATGCTGCTCTTTTTAGCACCCGCGCACGCATTTGTGCGAAAACGCGTGTTAAGCATGCACATGCATCTTTTGGTAGACGCGGATGAAGTTTTCTGCAAAACCACAAGATGTGCATGCAAATGGTGCTTTTTGCAGAACGCGCTCGTGGATTTCTACCAAACGACGTGCTAAGCATGCCGATGCTGCTCTTTTTAGCACCCGCGCACGCATTTGTGCGAAAACGCGTTTTAAGCATGCACATGCATCTTTTGGTAGACGCGGATGAAGTTTTCTGCAAAACCACAAGATGTGCATGCAAATGGTGCTTTTTGCAGAACGCGCTCGTGGATTTCTACCAAACGACGTGCTAAGCATGCCGATGCTGCTCTTTTTAGCACCCGCGCACGCATTTGTGGGAAAACGCGTTTTAAGCATGCACATGCATCTTTTGGTAGACGCGGATGAAGTTTTCTGCAAAACCACAAGATGTGCATGCTTTTTGCAGAACGCGCTCGTGGATTTCTACCAAACGACGTGCTAAGCATGCCGATGCTGCTCTTTTTAGCACCCGCGCACGCATTTGTGCGAAAACGCGTTTTAAGCATGCACATGCATCTTTTGGTAGACGCGGATGAAGTTTTCTGCAAAACCACAAGATGTGCATGCAAATGGTGCTTTTTGCAGAACGCGCACGTGGATTTCTACCAAACGACGTGCTAAGCATGCCGATGCTGCTCTTTTTAGCACCCGCGCACGCATTTGTGCGAAAACGCGTTTTAAGCATGCACATGCATCTTTTGGTAGAGGCGGATGAAGTTTTCTGCAACACCACAAGATGTGCATGCAAATGGTGCTTTTTGCAGAACGCGCACGTGGATTTCTACCAAACAACGTGCTAAGCATGCCGATGCTGCTCTTTTTAGCACCCGCGCACGCATTTGTGCGAAAACGCGTGTTAAGCATGCACATGCATCTTTTGGTAGACGCGGATGAAGTTTTCTGCAAAACCACAAGATGTGCATGCAAATGGTGCTTTTTGCAGAACGCGCACGTGGATTTCTACCAAACGACGTGCTAAGCATGCCGATGCTGCTCTTTTTAGCACCCGAGCACGGATTTGTGCGAAAACGCGTTTTAAGCATGTACATGCATCTTTTGGTAGACGCGGATGAAGTTTTCTGCAAAACCACAAGATGTGCATGCAAATGGTGCTTTTTGCAGAACGCGCACGTGGATTTCTACCAAACGACGTGCTAAGCTTGCCGATGCTGCTCTATTTAGCACCCGCGCACGGATTTGTGCGAAAACGCGTTTTAAGCATGCACATGCATCTTTTGGTAGACGCGGATGAAGTTTTCTGCAAAACCACAAGATGTGCATACAAATCGTGCTTTTGGCAGAACGCGCACGTGGATTTCTCCCAAACGACGTGCTAAGCATGCCGATGCTGCTCTTTTTAGCACCCGCGCACGCATTTGTGCGAAAACGCGTTTTAAGCATGCACATGCATCTTTTGGTAGACGCGGATGAAGTTTTCTGCAAAACCACAAGATGTGCATGCAAATGGTGCTTTTTGCAGAACGCGCACGTGGATTTCTACCAAACGACGTGCTAAGCATGTCGATGCTGCTCTTTTTAGCACCCGCGCAAGGATTTGTGCGAAAACGCGTTTTAAGCATGCACATGCATCTTTTGGTAGACGCGGATGAAGTTTTCTGCAAAACCACAAGATGTGCATGCAAATGTGCTTTTGGCAGAACGCGCACGTGGATTTCTACCAAACGACGTGCTAAGCATGCCGATGCTGCTCTTTTTAGCACCCGCGCACGCATTTGTGCGAAAACGCGTTTTAAGCATGCACATGCATCTTTTGGTAGACGCGGATGAACTTTTCTGCAAAACCACAAGATGTGCATGCAAATTGTGCTTTTTGCAGAACGCGCACGTGGATTTCTACCAAACGACGTGCTAAGCATGCCGATGCTGCTATTTTTAGCACCCGCGCACGCATTTGTGCGAAAACGCGTTTTAAGCATGCACATGCATCTTTTGGTAGACGCGGATGAAGTTTTCTGCAAAACCACAAGATGTGCATGCAATGGTGCTTTTTGCAGAACGCGCACGTGGATTTCTACCAAACGACGTGCTAAGCATGCCGATGCTGCTCTTTTTAGCACCCGCGCACGCATTTGTGCGAAAACGCGTTTTAAGCATGCACATGCATCTTTTGGTAGAGGCGGATGAAGTTTTCTGCAACACCACAAGATGTGCATGCAAATGGTGCTTTTTGCAGAACGCGCACGTGGATTTCTACCAAACAACGTGCTAAGCATGCCGATGCTGCTCTTTTTAGCACCCGCGCACGCATTTGTGCGAAAACGCGTGTTAAGCATGCACATGCATCTTTTGGTAGACGCGGATGAAGTTTTCTGCAAAACCACAAGATGTGCATGCAAATGGTGCTTTTTGCAGAACGCGCACGTGGATTTCTACCAAACGACGTGCTAAGCATGCCGATGCTGCTCTTTTTAGCACCCGAGCACGGATTTGTGCGAAAACGCGTTTTAAGCATGTACATGCATCTTTTGGTAGACGCGGATGAAGTTTTCTGCAAAACCACAAGATGTGCATGCAAATGGTGCTTTTTGCAGAACGCGCACGTGGATTTCTACCAAACGACGTGCTAAGCATGCCGATGCTGCTCTTTTTAGCACCCGCGCACGCATTTGTGCGAAAACGCGTTTTAAGCAGCACATGCATCTTTTGGTAGACGCGGATGAAGTTTTCTGCAAAACCACAAGATGTGCATGCAAATGGTGCTTTTTGCATAACGTGCACGTGGATTTCTACCAAACAACGTGCTAAGGCATGCCGATGCTGCTCTTTTTAGCACCCGCGCACTCATTTGTGCGAAAACGCGTTTTAAGCATGCACATGCATCTTTTGGTAGACGAGATTGAAGTTTTCTGCAAAACCACAAGATGTGCATGCAAAATGGTGCTTTTTGCAGACCGCGCACGTGGATTTCTACCAAACGACGTGCTAAGCATGCCGATGCTGCTCTTTTTAGCACCCGCGCACGCATTTGTGCGAAAACGCGTTTTAAAGCATGCACATGCATCTTTGGTAGACGCGGATGAAGTTTTCTGCAAAACCACAAGATGTGCATGCAAATGGTGCTTTTTGCAGAACGCGCACGTGGATTTCTACCAAACGACGTGCTAAGCTTGCCGATGCTGCTCTTTTAGCACCCGCGCACGCATTTGTGCGAAAACGCGTTTTAAGCATGCACATGCATCTTTTGGTAGACGCGGATGAAGTTTTCTGCAAAACCACAAGATGTGCATGCAAATGGTGCTTTTTGCAGAACGCGCTCGTGGATTTCTACCAAACGACGTGCTAAGCATGCCGATGCTGCTCTTTTTAGCACCCGCGCACGCATTTGGGCGAAAACGCGTTTTAAGCATGCACATGCATCTTTTGGTAGATGCGGATGAAGTTTTCTGCAAAACCACAAGATGTGCATGCAAATGGTGCTTTTTGCAGAACGCGCACGTGGATTTCTACCAAACGACGTGCTAAGCATGTCGATGCTGCTCTTTTTAGCACCCGCGCACGGATTTGTGCGAAAACGCGTTTTAAGCATGCACATGCATCTTTTGGTAGACGCGGATGAAGTTTTCTGCAAAACCACAAGATGTGCATTGCAAATGGTGCTTTTGGCAGAACGCGCACGTGGATTTCTACCAAACGACGTGCTAAGCATGCCGATGCTGCTCTTTTTAGCACCCGCGCACGCATTTGTGCGAAAACGCGTCGTTTTAAGCATGCACATGCATCTTTTGGTAGACGCGGATGAACTTTTCTGCAAAACCACAAGATGTGCATGCAAATGGTGCTTTTTGCAGAACGCGCACGTGGATTTCTACCAAACGACGTGCTAAGCATGTCGATGCTGCTCTTTTAGCACCCGCGCACGGATTTGTGCGAAAACGCGTTTTTAAGCATACACATGCATCTTTGGTAGACGCGGATGAAGTTTTCTGCAAAACCACAAGATGTGCATGCAAATGGTGCTTTTGGCAGAACGCGCACGTGGATTTCTACCAAACGACGTGCTAAGCATGCCGATGCTGCTCTTTTTAGCACCCGCGCACGCGTTTGTGCGAAAACGCGTTTTAAGCATGCACATGCATCTTTTGGTAGACGCGGATGAACTTTTCTGCAAAACCACAAGATGTGCATGCAAATTGTGCTTTTTGCAGAACGCGCACGTGGATTTCTACCAAACGACGTGCTAAGCATGCCGATGCTGCTATTTTTAGCACCCGCGCACGCATTTGTGCGAAAACGCGTTTTAAGCATGCACATGCATCTTTTGGTAGACGCGGATGAAGTTTTCTGCAAAACCACAAGATGTGCATGCAAATGGTGCTTTTTGCAGAACGCGCACGTGGATTTCTACCAAACGACGTGCTAAGCATGCCGATGCTGCTCTTTTTAGCACCCGCGCACGCATTTGTGCGAAAACGCGTTTAAGCATGCACATGCATCTTTTGGTAGAGGCGGATGAAGTTTTCTGCAACACCACAAGATGTGCATGCAAATGGTGCTTTTTGCAGAACGCGCACGTGGATTTCTACCAAACAACGTGCTAAGCATGCCGATGCTGCTCTTTTTAGCACCCCGCGCACGCATTTGTGCGAAAAACGCGTGTTAAGCATGCACATGCATCTTTTGGTAGACGCGGATGAAGTTTTCTGCAAAACCACAAGATGTGCATGCAAATGGTGCTTTTGCAGAACGCGCACGTGGATTTCTACCAAACGACGTGCTAAGCATGCCGATGCTGCTCTTTTTAGCACCCGAGCACGGATTTGTGCGAAAACGCGTTTTAAGCATGTACATGCATCTTTTGGTAGACGCGGATGAAGTTTTCTGCAAAACCACAAGATGTGCAAGCAAATGGTGCTTTTTGCAGACGCGCACGTGGATTTCTACCAAACGACGTGCTAAGCATGCCGATGCTGCTCTTTTTAGCACCCGCGCACGCATTTGTGCGAAAACGCGTTTTAAGCATGCACATGCATCTTTTGGTAGACGCGGATGAAGTTTTCTGCAAAACCACAAGATGTGCATGCAAATGGTGCTTTTTGCAGAACGCGCACGTGGATTTCTACCAAACGACTGCTAAGCTTGCCGATGCTGCTCTATTTAGCACCCGCGCACGGATTTGTGCGAAAACGCGTTTTAAGCATGCACATGCATCTTTTGGTAGACGCGGATGAAGTTTTCTGCAAAAACCACAAGATGTGCATACAAATCGTGCTTCTGGCAGAACGCGCACGTGGATTTCTCCCAAACGACGTGCTAAGCATGCCGATGCTGCTCTTTTTAGCACCCGCGCACGCATTTGTGCGAAAACGCGTTTTAAGCATGCACATGCATCTTTTGGTAGACGAGATTGAAGTTTTCTGCAAAACCACAAGATGTGCATGCAAATGGTGCTTTTTGCAGACCGCGCACGTGGATTTATACCAAACGACGTGCTAAGCATGTCGATGCTGCTCTTTTTAGCACCCGCGCACGGATTTGTGCGAAAACGCGTTTTAAGCATGCACATGCATCTTTTGGTAGACGCGGATGAAGTTTTCTGCAAAACCACAAGATGTGCATGCAAATGGTGCTTTTGGCAGAACGCGCACGTGGATTTCTACCAAACGACGTGCTAAGCATGCCGATGCTGCTCTTTTTAGCACCCGCGCACGCATTTGTGCGAAAACGCGTTTTAAGCATGCACATGCATCTTTTGGTAGACGCGGATGAAGTTTTCTGCAAAACCACAAGATGTGCATGCAAATTGTGCTTTTTGCAGAACGCGCACGTGGATTTCTACCAAACGACGTGCTAAGCATGCCGATGCTGCTATTTTTAGCACCCGCGCACGCATTTGTGCGAAAACGCGTTTTAAGCATGCACATGCATCTTTTGGTAGACGCGGATGAAGTTTTCTGCAAAACCACAAGATGTGCATGCAAATGGTGCTTTTTGCAGAACGCGCACGTGGATTTCTACCAAACGACGTGCTAAGCATGCCGATGCTGCTCTTTTTAGCACCCGCGCACGCATTTGTGCGAAAACGCGTTTTAAGCATGCACATGCATCTTTTGGTAGACGCGGATGAAGTTTTCTGCAAAACCACAAGATGTGCATGCAAATGGTGCTTTTGCAGAACGCGCACGTGGATTTCTACCAAACGACGTGCTAAGCATGCCGATGCTGCTCTTTTTAGCACCCGCGCACGCATTTGTGCGAAAACGCGTTTTAAGCATGCACATGCATCTTTTGGTAGACGCGGATGAAGTTTTCTGCAAAACCACAAGATGTGCATGCAAATGGTGCTTTTTGCAGAACGCGCACGTGGATTTCTACCAAACGACGTGCTAAGCATGCCGATGCTGCTCTTTTTAGCACCCGTGCACGTATTTGTGCGAAAACGCGTTTTAAGCATGCACATGCATCTTTTGGTAGACGCGGATGAAGTTTTCTGCAAACCACAAGATGTGCATGCAAATGGTGCTTTTGGCAGAACGCGCACGTGGATTTCTACCAAACGACGTGCTAAGCACGCCGATGCTGCTCTTTTTAGCCCCCGCGCACACATTTGTGCGAAAACGCGTTTTAAGCATGCACATGCATCTTTTGGTAGACGCGGATGAAGTTTTTCTGCAAAACCACAAGATGTGCATGCAAATGGTGCTTTTTGCAGAACGCGCTCGTAGATTTCTACCAAACGACGTGCTAAACATGCCGATGCTGGGTCTTTTTAGCACCCGCGCACGCATTTGTGCGAAAACGCGTTTTAAGCATGCACATGCATCTTTTGGTAGACGCGGATGAAGTTTTCTGCAAAACCACAAGATGTGCATGCAAATGGTGCTTTTTGCAGAACGCGCACGTGGATTTCTACCAAACGACGTGCTAAGCATGCCGATGCTGCTCTTTTTAGCACCCGCGCACGGATTTGTGCGAAAACGCGTTTTAAGCATGCACATGCATCTTTTGGTAGAGGCGGATGAAGTTTGTCTGCAAAACCACAAGATGTGCATGCAAATGGTGCTTTTTGCAGAACGCGCACGTGGATTTCTACCAAACAACGTGCTAAGCATGCCGATGCTGCTCTTTTTAGCACTCGCGCACGCATTTGTGCGAAAACGCGTGTTAGCATGCACATGCATCTTTTGGTAGACGCGGATGAAGTTTTCTGCAAAACCACAAGATGTGCATGCAAATGGTGCTTTTTGCAGAACGCGCACGTGGATTTCTACCAAACGACGTGCTAAGCAAGCCGATGCTGCTCTTTTTAGCACCCGCGCACGCATTTGTGCGAAAACGCGTTTTAAGCATGCACATGCATCTTTGGTAGACGCGGATGAAGTTTTCTGCAAAACCACAAGATGTGCATGCAAATGGTGCTTTTTGCAGAACGCGCACGTGGATTTCTACCAAACAACGTGCTAAGCATGCCGATGCTGCTCTTTTTAGCACCCGCGCACGCATTTGTGCGAAAACGCGTGTTAAGCATGCACATGCATCTTTTGGTAGACGCGGATGAAGTTTTCTGCAAAACCACAAGATGTGCATGCAAATGGTGCTTTTTGCAGAACGCGCTCGTGGATTTCTACCAAACGACGTGCTAAGCATGCCGATGCTGCTCTTTTTAGCACCGACGCACGCATTTGCGCGAAAACGCGTTTTAAGCATGCACATGCATCTTTTGGTAGACGCGGATGAAGTTTTCTGCAAAACCACAAGATGTGCATGCAAATGGTGCTTTTTGCAGAACGCGCACGTGGATTTCTACCAAACGACGTGCTAAGCATGCCGATGCTGCTCTTTTTAGCACCCGCGCACGGATTTGTGCGAAACGCGTTTAAGCATGCACATGCATCTTTTGGTGGACGCGGATGAAGTTTTCTGCAAAACCACAAGATGTGCATGCAAATGGTGCTTTTTGCAGAACGCGCACGTGGATTTCTACCAAACGACGTGCTAAGCATGCCGATGCTGCTCTTTTTAGCACCCGCGCACGCATTTGTGCGAAAAACGCGTTTTAAGCATGCACATGCATCTTTTGGTAGACGCGGATGAAGTTTTCTGCAAAACCACAAGATGTGCATGCAAGTGGTGCTTTTTGCAGAACGCGCTCGTGGATTTCTACCAAACGACGTGCTAAGCATGCCGATGCTGCTCTTTTTAGCACCCGCGCACGCATTTGGGCGAAAACGCGTTTTAAGCATGCACATGCATTCTTTTGGTAGAGGCGGATGAAGTTTTCTGCAAAACACAAGATGTGCATGCAAATGGTGCTTTTTGCAGAACGCGCACGTGGATTTCTACCAAACGACGTGCTAAGCATGCCGATGCTGCTCTTTTAGAACCCGCGCACGCATTTGTGCGAAAACGCGTGTTAAGCATGCACATGCATCTTTTGGTAGACGCGGATGAAGTTTTCTGCAAAACCACAAGATGTGCATGCAAATGGTGCTTTTTGCAGAACGCGCTCGTGATTTCTACCAAACGACGTGCTAAGCCTGCCGATGCTGGCTCTTTTTAGCACCCGCGCACGCATTTGTGGGAAAACACGTTTTAAGCATGCACATGCATCTTTTGGTAGACGCGGATGAAGTTTTCTGCAAAACCACAAGATGTGCATGCAAATGGTGCTTTTTGCAGAACGCGCACGTGGATTTCTACCAAACGACGTGCTAAGCATGCCGATGCTGCTCTTTTTAGCACCCGCGCACGATTTGTGCGAAAACGCGTTTTAAGCATGCACATGCATCTTTTGGTAGACGCGGATGAAGTTTTCTGCAAAACCACAAGATGTGCATGCAAATGGTGCTTTTGGCAGAACGCGCACGTGGATTTCTACCAAACGACGTGCTAAGCATGCCGATGCTGCTCTTTTTAGCACCCGCGCACGCATTTGTGCGAAAACGCGTTTTAAGCATGCACATGCATCTTTTGGTAGACGCGGATGAAGTTTTCTGCAAAACCACAAGATGTGCATGCAAATGGTGCTTTTTGCAGAACGCGCACGTGGATTTCTACCAAACGACGTGCTAAGCTTGCCGATGCTGCTCTTTTTAGCACCCGCGCACGCATTTGTGCGAAAACGCGTTTTAAGCATGCACATGCATCTTTTGGTAGACGCGGATGAAGTTTTCTGCAAAACCACAAGATGTGCATGCAAATGGTGCTTTTTGCAGAACGCGCTCGTGGATTTCTACCAAACGACGTGCTAAGCATGCCGATGCTGCTCTTTTTAGCACCCGCGCACGCATTTGGGCGAAAACGCGTTTTAAGCATGCACATGCATCTTTTGGTAGACGCGGATGAAGTTTTCTGCAAAACCACAAGATGTGCATGCAAATGGTGCTTTTTTGCAGAACGCGGACGTGGATTTCTACCAAACGACGTGCTAAGCATGCCGATGCTGCTCTTTTTAGCACCCGCGCACGGATTTGTGCGAAAACGCGTTTTAAGCATGCACATGCATCTTTTGGTAGAGGCGGATGAAGTTTTCTGCAAAACCACAAGATGTGCATGCAAATGGTGCTTTTTGCAGAACGCGCACGTGGATTTCTACCAAACAACGTGCTAAGCATGCCGATGCTGCTCTTTTTAGCACCCGCGCACGCATTTGTGCGAAAACGCGGTGTTAAGCATGCACATGCATCTTTTGGTAGACGCGGATGAAGTTTTCTGCAAAACCACAAGATGTGCATGCAAATGGTGCTTTTTGCAGAACGCGCACGTGGATTTCTACCAAACGACGTGCTAAGCATGCCGATGCTGCTCTTTTTAGCCCCGCGCACGCATTTGTGCGAAAACGCGTTTTAAGCATGCACATGCATCTTTTGGTAGACGCGGATGAAGTTTTCTGCAAAACCACAAGATGTGCATGCAAATGGTCTTTTTGCAGAAACGCGCACGTGGAATTTCTACCAAACAACGTGCTAAGCATGCCGATGCTGCTCTTTTTAGCACCCGCGCACGCATTTGTGCGAAAACGCGTGTTAAGCATGCACATGCATCTTTTGGTAGACGCGGATGAAGTTTTCTGCAAAACCACAAGATGTGCATGCAAATGGTGCTTTTTGCAGAACGCGCTCGTGGATTTCTACCAAACGACGTGCTAAGCATGCCGATGCTGCTCTTTTTAGCACCCGCGCACGCATTTGTGCGAAACGCGTTGTTAAGCATGCACATGCATCTTTTGGTAGACGCGGATGAAGTTTTCTGCAAAACCACAAGATGTGCATGCTTTTTGCAGAACGCGCTCGTGGATTTCTACCAAACGACGTGCTAAGCATGCCGATGCTGCTCTTTTTAGCACCTGCGCACGCATTTGGGCGAAAACGCGTTTTAAGCATGCACATGCATCTTTTGGTAGAGGCGGATGAAGTTTTCTGCAAAACCACAAGATGTGCATGCAAATGGTGCTTTTTGCAGAACGCGCACGTGGATTTCTACCAAACGACGTGCTAAGCATGCCGATGCTGCTCTTTTAGCACCCGCGCACGCATTTGTGCGAAAACGCGTGTTAAGCATGCACATGCATCTTTTGGTAGACGCGGATGAAGTTTTCTGCAAAACCACAAGATGTGCATGCAAATGGTGCTTTTTGCAGAACGCGCTCGTGGATTTCTACCAAACGACGTGCTAAGCATGCCGATGCTGCTCTTTTAGCACCCGCGCACGCATTTGTGGGAAAACGCGTTTTAAGCATGCACATGCATCTTTTGGTAGACGCGGATGAAGTTTTCTGCAAAACCACAAGATGTGCATGCAAATGGTGCTTTTTGCAGAACGCGCAACGTGGATTTCTACCAAACGACGTGCTAAGCATGCGATGCTGCTCTTTTTAGCACCCGCGCACGGATTTGTGCGAAAACGCGTTTTAAGCATGCACATGCATCTTTTGGTAGACGCGGATGAAGTTTTCTGCAAAACCACAAGATGTGCATGCAAATGGTGCTTTTGGCAGAACGCGCACGTGGATTTCTACCAAACGACGTGCTAAGCATGCCGATGCTGCTCTTTTTAGCACCCGCGCACGCATTTGTGCGAAAACGCGTTTTAAGCAGGCACATGCATCTTTTGGTAGACGCGGATGAAGTTTTCTGCAAAACCACAAGATGTGCATGCAAATGGTGCTTTTTGCAGAACGCGCACGTGGATTTCTACCAAACGACGTGCTAAGCTTGCCGATGCTGCTCTTTTTAGCACCCGCGCACGCATTTGTGCGAAAACGCGTTTTAAGCATGCACATGCATCTTTTGGTAGACGCGGATGAAGTTTTCTGCAAAACCACAAGATGTGCATGCAAATGGTGCTTTTTGCAGAACGCGCTCGTGGATTTCTACCAAACGACGTGCTAAGCATGCCGATGCTGCTCTTTTTAGCACCCGCGCACGCATTTGGGCGAAAACGCGTTTTAAGCATGCACATGCATCTTTTGGTAGACGCGGATGAAGTTTTCTGCAAAACCACAAGATGTGCATGCAAATGGTGCTTTTTGCAGATACGCGGACGTGGATTTCTACCAAACGACGTGCTAAGCATGCCGATGCTGCTCTTTTTAGCACCCGCGCACGCATTTGGGCGAAAACGCGTTTTAAGCATGCACATGCATCTTTTGGTAGACGCGGATGAAGTTTTCTGCAAAACCACAAGATGTGCATGCAAATGGTGCTTTTTGCAGAACGCGGACGTGGATTTCTACCAAACGACGTGCTAAGCATGCCGATGCTGCTCTTTTTAGCACCCGCGCACGGATTTGTGCGAAAACGCGTTTTAAGCATGCACATGCATCTTTTGGTAGAGGCGGATGAAGTTTTCTGCAAAACCACAAGATGTGCATGCAAATGGTGCTTTTTGCAGAACGCGCACGTGGATTTCTACCAAACAACGTGCTAAGCATGCCGATGCTGCTCTTTTTAGCACTCGCGCAGGCATTTGTGCGAAAACGCGTGTTAAGCATGCACATGCATCTTTTGGTAGACGCGGATGAAGTTTTCTGCAAAACCACAAGATGTGCATGCAAATGGTGCTTTTTGCAGAACGCGCACGTGGATTTCTACCAAACGACGTGCTAAGCATGCCGATGCTGCTCTTTTTAGCACCCGCGCACGCATTTGTGCGAAAACGCGTTTTAAGCATGCACATGCATCTTTTGGTAGACGCGGATGAAGTTTTCTGCAAAACCACAAGATGTGCATGCAAATGGTGCTTTTTGCAGAACGCGCACGTGGATTTTACCAAACAACGTGCTAAGCATGCCGATGCTGCTCTTTTTAGCACCCGCGCACGCATTTGTGCGAAAACGCGTGTTAAGCATGCACATGCATCTTTTGGTAGACGCGGATGAAGTTTTCTGCAAAACCACAAGATGTGCATGCAAATGGTGCTTTTTGCAGAACGCGCTCGTGGATTTCTACCAAACGACGTGCTAAGCATGCCGATGCTGCTCTTTTTAGCACCCGCGCACGGATTTGTGCGAAAACGCGTTTTAAGCATGCACATGCATCTTTTGGTAGACGCGGATGAAGTTTTCTGCAAAAACCACAAGATGTGCATGCAAATGGTGCTTTTTGCAGAACGCGCACGTGGATTTCTACCAAACGACGTGCTAAGCATGCCGATGCTGCTCTTTTTAGCACCCGCGCACGCATTTGTGCGAAAACGCGTTTTAAGCATGCACATGCATCTTTTGGTAGACGCGGATGAAGTTTTCTGCAAAACCACAAGATGTGCATGCAAATGGTGCTTTTTGCAGAACGCGCTCGTGGATTTCTACCAAACGACGTGCTAAGCATGCCGATGCTGCTCTTTTTAGCACCCGCGCACGCATTTGGGCGAAAACGCGTTTTAAGCATGCACATGCATCTTTTGGTAGAGGCGGATGAAGTTTTCTGCAAAACCACAAGATGTGCATGCAAATGGTGCTTTTTGCAGAACGCGCACGTGGATTTCTACCAAACGACGTGCTAAGCATGCCGATGCTGCTCTTTTAGCACCCGCGCACGCATTTGTGCGAAAACGCGTGTTAAGCATGCACAGTTAAGCATGCACATGCATCTTTTGGTAGACGCGGATGAAGTTTTCTGCAAAACCACAAGATGTGCATGCAAATGGTGCTTTTTGCAGAACGCGCTCGTGCCAAACGACGTGCTAAGCATGCCGATGCTGCTCTTTTTAGCACCCGCGCACGCATTTGTGGGGAAAACGCGTTTTAAGCATGCACATGCATCTTTTGGTAGACGCGGATGAAGTTTTCTGCAAAACCACAAGATGTGCATGCAAATGGTGCTTTTTGCAGAACGCGCACGTGGATTTCTACCAAACGACGTGCTAAGCATGCCGATGCTGCTCTTTTTAGCACCCGCGCACGGATTTGTGCGAAAACGCGTTTTAAGCATGCACATGCATCTTTTGGTAGACGCGGATGAAGTTTTCTGCAAAACCACAAGATGTGCATGCAAATGGTGCTTTTGGCAGAACGCGCACGTGGATTTCTACCAAACGACGTGCTAAGCATGCCGATGCTGCTCTTTTTAGCACCCGCGCACGCATTTGTGCGAAAACGCGTTTTAAGCATGCACATGCATCTTTTGGTAGACGCGGATGAAGTTTTCTGCAAAACCACAAGATGTGCATGCAAATGGTGCTTTTTGCAGAACGCGCACGTGGATTTCTACCAAACGACGTGCTAAGCTTGCCGATGCTGCTCTTTTTAGCACCCGCGCACGCATTTGTGCGAAAACGCGTTTTAAGCATGCACATGCATCTTTTGGTAGACGCGGATGAAGTTTTCTGCAAAACCACAACATGTGCATGCAAATGGTGCTTTTTGCAGAACGCGCTCGTGGATTTCTACCAAACGACGTGCTAAGCATGCCGATGCTGCTCTTTTTAGCACCCGCGCACGCATTTGGGCGAAAACGCGTTTTAAGCATGCACATGCATCTTTTGGTAGACGCGGATGAAGTTTTCTGCAAAACCACAAGATGTGCATGCAAATGGTGCTTTTTGCAGAACGCGGACGTGGATTTCTACCAAACGACGTGCTAAGCATGCCGATGCTGCTCTTTTTAGCACCCGCGCACGGATTTGTGCGAAAACGCGTTTTAAGCATGCACATGCATCTTTTGGTAGAGGCGGATGAAGTTTTCTGCAAAACCACAAGATGTGCATGCAAATGGTGCTTTTTGCAGAACGCGCTCGTGGATTTCTACCAAACGACGTGCTAAGCATGCCGATGCTGCTCTTTTTAGCACCCGCGCACGCATTTGGGCGAAAACGCGTTTTAAGCATGCACATGCATCTTTTGGTAGACGCGGATGACAGTTTTCTGCAAAACCACAAGATGTGCATGCAAATGGTGCTTTTTGCAGAACGCGGACGTGGATTTCTACCAAACGACGTGCTAAGCATGCCGATGCTGCTCTTTTTAGCACCCGCGCACGGATTTGTGCGAAAACGCGTTTTAAGCATGCACATGCATCTTTTGGTAGAGGCGGATGAAGTTTTCTGCAAAACCACAAGATGTGCATGCAAATGGTGCTTTTTGCAGAACGCGCACGTGGATTTCTACCAAACAACGTGCTAAGCATGCCGATGCTGCTCTTTTTAGCACCCGCGCACGCATTTGTGCGAAAACGCGTGTTAAGCATGCACATGCATCTTTTGGTAGACGCGGATGAAGTTTTCTGCAAAACCACAAGATGTGCATGCAAATGGTGCTTTTTGCAGAACGCGCACGTGGATTTCTACCAAACGACGTGCTAAGCATGCCGATGCTGCTCTTTTTAGCCCCCGCGCACGCATTTGTGCGAAAACGCGTTTTAAGCATGCACATGCATCTTTTGGTAGACGCGGATGAAGTTTTTCTGCAAAACCACAAGATGTGCATGCAAATGGTGCTTTTTGCAGAACGCGCACGTGGATTTCTACCAAACAACGTGCTAAGCATGCCGATGCTGCTCTTTTTAGCACCCGCGCACGCATTTGTGCGAAAACGCGTGTTAAGCATGCACATGCATCTTTTGGTAGACGCGGATGAAGTTTTCTGCAAAACCACAAGATGTGCATGCAAATGGTGCTTTTTGCAGAACGCGCTCGTGGATTTCTACCAAACGACGTGCTAAGCATGCCGATGCTGCTCTTTTTAGCACCCGCGCACGCATTTGTGCGAAAACGCGTTTTAAGCATGCACATGCATCTTTTGGTAGACGCGGATGAAGGTTTTCTGCAAAACCACAAGATGTGCATGCAAATGG